>NC_000075.6:94274563-94427063 GCF_000001635.26 Mus musculus
TGAATGTCACCTTGAGACTTAGTCCTCAAAGAGTAGATATTCCAGTCAGTTCAAGTTCAGGGGCTTCTGGGCCCTGTTTCTGAAGAGCATGGCATCTTCACCAATACAAAGATACCTTTTGTCGCTTAGGGACATCCTAAGGCATCAGCTATAGGCTGTATATTTTGGCAGTCTTTTAGACGGTCCAGGCCAACAACTCAAAAAACAGAATCTCATGTTTGGTATTGAGGTTTTTTGGTAAGGTAGTCTTTATCTCTTGGAAGTACCTTTAGTTGAGATAAGAAAAGTTCATTAAAACTATAAAACTATATGTGGATATCTATATACTGATTTATATGTGTTTTACTTATTTTAAGTTAATAGTTAATAGAATAATTCTTTGTGGATTTTAAATCAGTCTATATCATTATTTTTCCAACCTACCTTCTTCTCTTCTATTTACCGACTCCTTCATCCATAAGGAGTCCCTGTTTTTCCACTTCTACCAGATCAATTTTATTCTGCTTTTCCTCTTAACCCTCCTCCCACCTTCTTCAGCATTAACCACCCTCTTCCCTAAGTGGCTTCCCCTTTCCCAGTTCCCTAATCAGATTACTTGCAACCTCTCTATTGTTCCTCAACTCCCCTATCTTGGCAATGTTTTATTTTCCTGGTTTCTATAGTTGCTCAGGCTATGTACTCACATCTGAATATTTGAACCAACAATTGGAACAAACAATAAGAGAGATTATGCACTGTTTGTCTTTCTGGGTCTAGATCACTCACTGTGATCTTTTTCAGTTTTATCCATTTACCTGCAAAGTTCAGGGTTTCATCTTTCTTTACTGCTGAATTAGTATTTCATGCTGTTTATGCACCACCTATGTTCATTTTTCACTTTTAGGACATTTAAGCTATTTCCATTTCATAGATATTGTGAGTAGAGCAGCAATGAATATGTCTGAACAAATATCTAAGAGTAGAATGCTCATCCCTTTGGATGTATGTCAAGTACTGATATGGCTGGGTCATATGGTGTGGGAACTAATGGGGGTATTGGGGAAAGAGGGAGAAGGGAGGAGCCCACATCCCACCAAAGTTCCTCTTATGCTCTGGGAAGGCAGACATGGGAGGGCTGCCAGATGCTTTCCACTCAGCCCCAGGTGGGCATCTAAGCCACTAACCCCACTCAACAGGGGTGAATAAGGAGCAGCCCCCAAAACCAGGGCCCCCGGGGTGTAACCCTAGGCCCCGGAGTTTCAGAAGAGACGGCAGAAAGAGAGGTTCTCACACAGGAGAGAGTCCTTAGTCTGGGCCTTGACTGGAGCACAGGAAGGCCTTCCATTGGGAGAAATGACTCATTAGGAGAAAGCCTATCCCATCATCCAAGCACAGCAGGCCTTGATGTACAGAGACAGTCTATGGTTTTAGAGCTTTATTGTAGAAAGGCAGGGAGAAAGAGAGAAGGTAAAAAGAGAGAGATCAGCCATGGCCAAGCAGAGAGAAGGGGGAAAGGAAAGAGAGAAGAAAGGCTAGAGCAAGAGGGAGAGAGAGTGAGAGGAGAGGATGTGGAGAGGAGAGGAGAGGAGAGGACAAGGAGAGGAGAACAAGGGAGCAAGCTCGAGCCAAGCAGCACCTCTTATGGTGGGCTGTTATCTTTACTGTTGCTAGGTAACTGGGAGGAGTTTAGCCTGAAGGTCAGAAGCTTGGGACATTGTCTACATGACTACTAGTCACACATCTTCTGTGGGGGGTGTGGGGGTGGTAACTTCGACAGGAGCCTTGAGTCCAGGAGACATGAGGGAACGCCTACCATGCCATGTAGGTGAATTATCACCACTCTGGGGTTCAGACCTCAGCTCAATTGGAGACCAGACTGTCTGTACATACGGCAATGCCCAACAATATGGTAGATTTATTTTAGGGTTTTTTTTTTGATAATTCTCTACACTGATTTCCATTGTGGCTGTAACAGTTTGCAATCCCACTAACAGTGAATAAGAGTTACCTTTTTCCCACATCCCCACCAGCATTTGTTGTTGGTTGGTCAACTGATCTTTGCCATCCTAAGTGGGGTGAGATAAAATCTCAAAGTTGTTTTGATTTGCATTTCCTCTAATTGCTAGGGATGCTAAATAGATAGATAGGTAGATGGATAGATAGATAGATAGATAGATAGATAGATAGATAGATAGATAGATGATTGATTGATAGATAGATAGTAAGATGGATAGATAGTAAGATAGATAGATAGATAGATAGATAGATAGATAGATAGATAGATAGATAGATAGATAGAGATAGAGAGATAGGAAGAGAGATAGAGATGGAGATACAGATGTGAAACTCATTCTCTCTTCTTTCTCCTCTTCCTCCTCCTCTTTCTCCTCTTCCTCCTCCGTCTTTTCAGGTCTTTGGTCATTTTTAAAAGTGGGTCTTTTTTATCCTTTGTGTTGAATTCTTGTATACTCTGAAAACTAACGCTCTGTAAGTTCTGATAATCCCCATCTGAAATACTTAAGTAAAAGTTAAAGTGAACTACCTAAGCACAGTACATCAGCTAGATGGGGTATAACAAATTCATTGGGTTATTCAACAGAATTTGTGCAAAATTAAAGTGCCAAGTGCAGAGGAATTCTGTGGAGTCTGAAGAGGAAGAAAGAAAATTGTGTCCAACAGTAAGATTGGATGCCATAGCCATCTGGATGAAGCTGGTGGGGTGAGCGGAGGTTAGGAATGTTCAAACAGCATTTGGAGCCGTGATGAAATAATTGCTCTTGAATAATTTTCAAAACACAAATAAAGAGCTTCTCATGAGTCCTGGGAGGGTGATTATCTGAAGGTGGAATATTCCTGGCAGAGTACAATGTGGACTAAAGCTAAGCAAGCAAACAAACA
Organism: Mus musculus; assembly: GCF_000001635.26. Lineage (NCBI taxonomy): Eukaryota > Metazoa > Chordata > Mammalia > Rodentia > Muridae > Mus > Mus musculus. The sequence goes on from NC_000075.6 coordinate 94,277,441, forward strand.
GAAAGCAAAATCAAATTCCGCAAACTCATAATCTCAAAATACACAGAAAAGGGGAGAGAGAAGGTGATACATTCAAATCTCTCAAAATCCTCTGAAATACTGAGACACAAAAAAAGAGCTTCTGGACGTTTTCTACTGTTTCTTTCAGACACTTCCAAAGATTTCACTCATGTCCAAATGACCATGGTCACCCCAGCAGTCTGGAAGTTTTAGACCATGAAAGCACCTAGGAACTGTGTGAAGAAACAAGAGGAACAGCTACTGTAAGCAAGCAGATAGTTATGTCCAGTTTCCCTTAAAATCAGCACCTGGAAATAGCTTCCAAGCCTAATGGATTATTACCATATTATTAATAAGAGCAATATGTAACAAAGGCTATTTCAAAAATACCATTCAGTCTTGAAGAATGTTTTACTGGGTAAATATGTTACAAAAATGAATGACCTAAGTAACCTTATGTGTAGCTCTGTACTTATTAATATATATTCAAATCTATTCTGACTATTTCTGATTGCTTATTGGCTAGTGGACAGTAATATTATCTGAAAAAGTTTTATATGTTATATATGAAAAGGATGCATATACTTTTTTAAAAACTCCATAGATATCCTAAAAAGGAAACATGTCTACTTCGTCAACTTAGCTCAGGTTGTCTATCAAAGACCTATACACTAAATGGCTGAAGCCAACAGTCATTTACTTCTCAAGTTCTAGAGGCTGGAAGTGCAGGAGCAAGGAGCCAATCTTCTTAGGCTAGGTTCTGGTTAAAAAAAAAAAGAAAGAAAAACACTCTTGGTGACATAGAAATAGCTGCCTCTTCAACTTCTTCACTTCAACTTCTTCACATAGTGTCAAGAATGAGCTCTTGTCTCTTCCAAACTCTCATAAAGATCTAGAGCCATCTAGAGAGCATCACCTTCAAGACCATATTGAACTGTGACTACTACCCACAGCTCACATACCCCATAAACCAAAACCATTACATGAATTAAGCTGTAGGGCTTCAACACAAATGTCTGAAGGAAATGGAGCGAAAGATTTAATCAATTTATATGACATTTAGATATAGATTTGGACTTTTTAACAAAAAAACTGAAACAGGAATATTCTGTAAACATACATCAAAAGTAAGAAAAGTGTTTTAACTTTAAAAGTAGGCCATGAGGCATCTTTCTGAGTCCTGAAAACCATATAAGAAATGTCTACAATTCCTGACAGCACTGGATAGAATGAGAAGAAAAGGAGAGCCGAGTTGCCATTTGGGTCTGCACTTAAGGACACATAGCAAAACACAAAGTTACTCAATTATACACATTTCAGAGAAGCAGAAGCGGAGGATACCTCTTAAGGAGAAAATGACCATCTCTTGCTGCATAATATAGGGAACTATTAGCATGAAGAAATGCCTGCCTCCGTCGTGATGAAATCCTGATGAAATACTGCATCTCAGGACAGCTCACTCTCCAGAACAATGTGAAATGGACCTGTGTGCAGAGGCTCTGTGTAGGTACCTCTGCCCTCTTTAGCTGCTTGTTGAAAAGCCTTAGCACAGACCTGTGATTCACTGGAATGGCTGTGCAAGTTGCCAGAATAACCTCTGAGAAGCAGATGGTTGAGAAGGCTTCTGTCCAGATGCCAGAACCCCATATGCTTGCCAATCTGTGTTTCCAGCATGCACCATTATACTTAAAATCATATTTTTCCTTTTGCTGCCATGTTCACTCTAGCATAATTAACAAGGTTCTAATATTTTTCCTTCCAGAAAACAAGAGATGCCTCAGTCTGTTTGCCTTGTTGTTACAAAAGAGTAAGAGAAAAGTAAGAGCAAGATGCCCCAGACCTCCAAGCTAACCAGCAGCTTGACTATTTTTGGGTTATCTTTGTAAAGCATTTTTGTACATTTTTATTTTGACTGTGCCATTATCCCCTCTGGGCTTTCCAAGCTCCTTAGCACAGGGAGGAACACTTCCTGACTCCTTTAGGAGTCTACCAGTAAACAGAACAAAATTGTCAGCAAAAAAAGGAACTCATTTTAGACATTTCATTTCCAAGGGCCAGAAAAGTGTATGATAAAGTTGTATATTCTCTACTTGGAAACAATGGTTAGGCTTCTTAAGCCAACAGTATTCCAGCTCCAAGACAATGAAAAGTTTGGGGCCATGTCAAAGGCTGAACTTCTACTGTATGTTAACAGTATATGTGTCTTCAGTGATCAGCACCCATATCATTGGGAAAACAAATTATTTCCCAAGACCAAAATGACTGACTGCTTTGCAGCTCAGAGACACTATTGCTTAGAAATAAGCCCTCATAAGGGTTACATTTCCTATTGAATTATTTACTTGCTGCAGGTCCAGGGTGCTCACCTGCTCTGAGCTCTAACACTATTGGATGTTGCAGAGTAACCTCTGGGTTATGGGATGTTGCCCAAAAGTTCACAATTCTTCATAAATACACAATACACCAGCATAAGATTCTGATGTGGCCAATCATTATAAAAAAATTGTCACACTCCTCCTATAATCTAAGTAATTTGAGAATTACATCTATGTGTCACAGTTGAAGTAAAGTACCCATAAAGATTCAACCACTCAACAAAGAAGAAATTAATGTTGTTTTCTGTGAATATTTTTGAAGTTGTAGAGTGATATGTTGACTGTATTACTAAATCTGAAATAGCATGGTGGGTTTTCTGGTTTGATATGGGAAGGCAGGATATTTAAAAAGAAGAATATTACATTGAGATATGTGAGTTTCATTCTGCAATTCAAAGCTAAGCATTATGACACTTTAATCACCATTTAATCATCAAGTCTGGGAAATAATGATTCCAGTCAAAATAACTTTTAAAAGTGTTCCTCCCATTCATTAATTCTTTCTTTCTTTTTTCTTTTTTGTCTTTTTCTTTTTTTGTCTGTATCTATGTCAAGAATTAAGCAGGGAGAGAAGAAAAGAAAAAAATTATGCTTAGCCAAAATGGGGCAGATTTAGAGATTTTTCTTATTTGAGTAGATAACATTTTTGAGAGAGTCTGCTCATTGGGCAATATTTAAAGGTGTTTAGTGTGGAGAGCAGTGTTTGTCTCAGTCTAACACAAAGTCAATGTTAGGGATGAAAATTAATGACAAAGAGGGAATACATCACTTCTGCCCACATGCGTGTCCTGCCTCCCACTCTCAAGTTTACACTAAACTTGGTTTCTTAAAAGCAAATAAATTAAGCCAGGTGTGGTAGCACATGCCTTTAATCCCAGCACTCAGGAGGCAGAGGCAGGAGAATTTCTGAGCTCGAGGCCAGCCTGGTCTACAAAGTGAGTTCCAGGACAGCCAGGGCTATATATACAGAGAAACCCTGTCTCGAAAAAATCCAAAAAAAAAAAAAAAAAAAAAAAGGAAATAAATTTGGAAACAATTTCTTTGCTAAAAAAATTGAAGCTGAAATTTGGTCAATCTGAGATGTAAACACTTTAGTCCTTGAGCGCTTTGTCCCTTGGCATTTCTTCTTCCCATGAAAGAGATATAAAAGTTGGAAAAACAGATGGTTTAAAAAAAGAAAATGAAAAGAAAATGAAAGAAGGAAACATTTACTTTGAAGAGTTAGTATTAAAGAGACAACCTCGATAACTGAAAGTTGAGATTGCCTGAAAGTGAAGTTTCTGCAAAACAAATAAAAGGATCAGCAAAGAGAACAGGCAGCCGACAGAGTAGAGAAAAGCTTTGCCAACTATACTGCCTTCAGGAAGAACTCTAGATGCAAGACACGGTAAAAGCAAATTGTCCATTATCAATGTATGTGCTATTTAATTAAGTAGATAGTACTCCCAAAAAGAAATAGATATGGATAATAAATATTTGGAAAATAATTGAACAACATTATGGAAATACAAACTGATTTTGGATTCTGTCTGAGCCTAGTCAGAATAGCTATCATCACCAAAAGAACAAATAAGAAGAGACCTATATCAGGCTCCTGTCAGCAAGTACTAATTCAATCCATCTTAGAAGGGGGGAACAAAACACCCATAGAAGGAGTTACAGAGACAAAGTGTGGAGTAGAGACTGAAGAAATGACCTTCCAGAGATTGACTCAGCTGGGGATCCATCCCATTTACAATCACCAAACCCAGACACTATTGTGAATGCCAACAAGTGCTTGCTGATAGGAGCCTGATATAGCTGTCTCCTGAGAGGCTTTGCCAGTGCCTGACAAATACATAGATGAAAGCTCACAGTCATCCATTGAACTGAGCCCAGGGTCCCCAGTGGAGGAGAAAGGACCAAAGGAGCTGAAGGGGTTTGTAGCCCCATAGGAGGAACAACAATATGAACTAACCAGAACCCCCAAGAGCTCCCAGGGACTCAACCACCAACCAAAGAGTACACATGGTGGGACTCATGGCTCCAGCTGCATATGTAGCAGAGGATGGCCTAGTCGGTCATCAATGGGAGGAGAGGACCTTGGTCCTGTGAAGGCTCTATGCCCCAGGGTTGGGGAGCAAGTGAATGGGGGAGGAGATAGGGGATTTTCAGAGGGAAACTGGGAAAAGGGATAACATTTAAAATGTAAGTAAATAAAATATCTAATAAAAATAATAATACTTCTACAGACCCAAAGAATAAGCTAGCACACCACCAAGATCCTTGCACATCCAAATAGCTATTACCATACTATTCACACTATGCAAGGCATGGAATTGGAATTAGCCTAGATGGCCATCAAAGTATGAGTCAATAAAAGAAAATCCATAGTAGAATTTAATGTCGCTGTAAAGAAGAATAAAGATATGACATTTATAAGAAAATGGATGGAAATGATGATCATTATATTAAATGAAATGAATTAGACTATGAAAAGGGAAATATCAGGTTTCCTATCATATGTGGAGTCTAGACTATAAACAAAGAGATCTTTGTGAGGAAGTGATAGTGCTAAAGCAAGGAGCAGGGAGAACAAGAGAGGATCATAGAATATATAGAGCATGAAAGCAGAATTGGGGGTGTCTTAGGGGAAGGAAAAGGACCAGCAACGGCTGAGGATGGGGAGAACAGTGGGAGTTAAAGGACAAAGAAAGTGATGCAACAAAACCCATTTCTTTGTTTACTAACCGAAATAATTATTTAGAAGGTTTTTCAGTAGATTTCAGGTAGATATTTTAGCAACATGCACTAGTTTGCCCTTCCTCATGACCATAATGAAAAGAAAGAAAGAGAGGGGGGGGGAGGAAGGAAGGAAGGAAGGAAGGAAGGAAGGAAGGAAGGAAGGAAGGAAGGAAGGAAGGAAGAGAAAGAAAGAAAGAAGCCTCTTTAAGATAACTATGAAAACTAAAGTTATTTTCCTGAATTCCCAATAATACAAAGTACGGTTATAATTTGTAATAGGTTAAGTGGTATTTAAATTTGCATTGAAAGGACTTTAATGTGTAGCAGTTTTGAACAGTAATTGATTGACAGAACTTGGACGAACAAGGACTTTCAAGACCTCTGTAATCATGTGACGGTTTTGTGTCCAATTTCACACTCAATAGGCCATACGTTAGGATACTTTTTGGTGCTTGTGAAAATAATTCAGTATCACCAAAACAGGCAAGGAAAGTACAACTTTGGTATACGTATTTGTTTATAATACACTGTATTTAGAAAGATCAGATTAAGTCATTGAAATTTGAAGGAATTACTCAACATATTATTTGATTTTATTTGGTCTCATTTTTAAAGTTAATGCTCAATATTCTCTTTCTTAAATACAAAAGCGTAGGTCTTGATGTGCCTTGTCCTATGTAATTTTGCGTTAGTTACTCTGATGATAAGCATGAGCATGTCCTCCAAGGGCTCTGACAATTTGAAATCTTAGCCTTCAATTGGTGTCAGGTTTTGACATGTTTAGGAGGTATACTCTGTTTGGAAGAGATATGTTATTGGAGGTAATGTTTAAGAGTGTAAAGATTCATTGCCTTCTTTTTGATTTTGTTCTTCCTCTTTCTTGCTTGTGTTGGACAATGTTATTATTTAATTGGTGATACCTCTGCTCTGTTGTCATGAACTGTTGTTATCTGGAACTTTAAACCCCGCCCTCACCCCTACCCCCCCAAAAAAAACTCTTCCTTGTATAAAAAAAGAGAAAGAAAGAAAACAATAAACAAAGACAATCCTTCAATGAATATTTGGAGTCTTGCTGTTTTCACATCCCTTTCCAAACAATAAAATATGTATATACAAGTCAGTGCAGGGTCACTCTAGAGTATACCCAGAGCCATGTTATGTCCCATCTCACTGAGAGCAGACACTCAGACCCTGGAGAGGAGATTGGGTATTTCCCTTGTAGAAAGCCTGATATTAATCATGGTTTCTAGTATGTAAATGAATAATCAAATGCAGACATGAGGGAGTGAGAAAAAGAGAAAGTGTGAACTTTTGTGTGTGCTTGCAGCAGCCCACAGCAAGGACCCATGGACCACTCCGCAGCCATTTGGTGAACATCTGCTCCTACAATGCAGCTGCTGAGCAGAGTATCACAGATATGTGGGTTGTACTCTTTGACAATCAATTTGCAGTTTTGATTAAGTGAAAGACCAATTCAAAAATATGTATGTGTTCTTTAGAAAATGGGGCGCTAGTGTCGAGGATATAGAAAAGCAATAAAGCATTTGTCTGGCATGAATGAGGCACAGGTTCAATCCCTATCACAATGAAAGTGGAAAATGAAAAGGAACACAAACACATAGCTAAGTCAATACTCAAAACAAACAAACTAGTCATACCTAGCTGCAGATATACACAAGATTCATATTTTTAACTTCTGTCTCAGAAAGTAAAACACTTCAGTACTAAAGTATTTGATAAGAGTGTAGAATTGCTCAAGATATCTGGTGTTTTCAGGATTCCCTATCAATATTTTTGGCAATTCTCCCAGTAAAGCTAGTGATACGTTATCTTTACTGACTGCAAGAAACTTGTATTAAACCCTTGGAGATATTCCTTCAACTTCAACACTTGTCAAAAATTGAATATAATCTGAACTGCAGAAAAATAGGTGTTTAATTGATGATTCACTATAAAATACTTACCTGGCAGGGGAGATACCATGATCATGAATGTGGGTCACTCAGGGTGAGGCTTATCCACTGCGTTCTAGATATGCTGACCACTGACATGTCCCAGATGTAGGAAACACAACTGCATAATTTGTGGCAAAGAGTGATTATATGAACACTCTCCCCTGTTAAAAAATAATCCATCACAAAATTGTTTCTTCATAGATAATAGCTATAGACATCTAATTAGACTATAGATCGGTAGTCATACATGGATCATATACATTGCTGAAACTCCATATCTTAGACGGATGTTATAAATGATTATTGATATATGTACATAATATGTCCACCGTGAAAGTAACTTCAAATACATCTCATTGTGACTTCACAAAATGCTCCTGCATGCTTCAGATGGGCTCAAAGACAGCAATTCAGAAATTGTAATAAAATTGAGAGCGAAAGTGTGGTATTTTGTTTGCTTGTTTTTTGAGACATGGTTTCACTATATGGCTCTAGCTGTCCTGGAACTCACTCTGTAGACCAGGCTGACCTTGAACTTACAGAAATCTGTCTGTCTTACCTCTCCAGTGCTAAGATTAAAGGCATGTACCACCACTTCCCAGCTAAGAACTATTATCTTAAAATCTCATGGATATCTTGAAGTACCATGGCTCTCCATAGAAGATTCCAAACATCAGCTGGAACTCTTGAGGGTGAAGTGCAGACTCTGAGTTTAATGAGCTGCCCAGGTGGTTGCAATGTGCATGGGACCATGAAAAGCAGTGTTCTCTCTTAAGCAAGCGTTTTGTGTATGCACTAACTTTGTTTTACTTTTATGTTTGAAATAAAATAAATGTAGACTTTTTTATTTATTTTGTTTTTGAAATAAAACAAAATGTAAATTTTGTTCCTTTGAAGTCACAAATAATCCAAACGCCCATCTTCTCCAGGCAACCCAACAACTCTAATTAGGAAAGAAAGTATTTTTTGTTCTATTAGCCCCAATTCTGTTAATAAAAAAAACAAAAACAAACAAACAAAAAAAAAACCCTAATTACATTGTGAAAATTGCAATGAGTCAGAAGCTCAGATGAAAGAATAGAGAAGCAAATCAATGAGTAGACATTTTCCACTCAAGTGTCTATGGGGTCATTACATTCTTCTTGTTTCCTATTTACACCCCCACTAGAATCCCTAAGATTAAAGACTGGTAATGGGCAATACATTCTTCTCAGAATGGCAATGAAAGTCATCCAATAGAGTAACATGAATATCAAGTTCAGACTTATGCCAAGAAATTAATTTGCCTTTCTCCTCAGATAGAGATAGACACACAAAGACAAGATAGAAGTAAATAGCATCTCAATATTTTCGAATCATTATCATTTTCTTCTTGTATGTATCTGGAGACACAAGGTCACATATAGTTCAGGTTGGCCCTGAACACAGTATTTTTAGCCAAGTATTATATGTCTTGTCCTGAGGAGATTTGCACAAACATCAGTGTACCCTAAAGAGGGCATCAACAATGGATTGAAGAGATGATTTCAACACAGCACTACTTGGTGAACCCATTAGTTTCCTGGGCTTATTTACAGAGCATAGGTGACAAGACTACTAAGTGCATGGGTGACTCCAGCACAGCAAATCATCAGAAAATATGAATTTCTGCACCACATGGGGGAAGCTCAGCTGGTCAGAGTTTTTACTCCCTATTAGTTGTAACTGCTAAGAATGGGGTGGGGGGGGGGGTTATGAATCTTCTAAGTTTCAGGAACTTCCTGAGACTTGTAAAATGCTTGATTCCCAAGTTTTCGAAGGTTTGCTTACTTCCTAGATTGAGGAGCTTAAATGCTTAAATCTGGGGGAAATTATTATAAAACAGGGATATTATAAAACAAGGAGGCAAGCACTGAACTTTTTATGTCCCTGCTTCTAAGTGCTAGGATGCTGGTATATGTCACTACACCTAGCCAAATCGGCTTAATTTAAACCATATTTTGTCTCTTACTTAAATCTGTGGAGCAAGGGTTCCTGAAGTGATATATTCAGTGGTCCATATGGTCAATCAATAGATCTACAGGTACTTGGATCTATTTTTCAAGGAAAAAAACAATAGAACAATTATGTTAACAAACATCCTGGAAAGTCTTCAAATAAAATGCTTTGTTTTTCTTGTTACTAGTATCATAATGATCACTGACTGGAAAGTTGTGGGCCTACTAAGAGTGTAATGATCAATTCTTCTTACATATCCTTCAGTTAAGAGAATGCACTTTCTATTTCTGATGGTGAATATTCTACCATTTATACTTTTATAATTGTGAGTTTAGTATTTTCTCTTATTAAGTTTCATGCAGAGAAAATGTTCCTATTTGAAAATTTGGATCACTGACTCCAAAGAGGTTCAGTGATGCATGAAGATAATGTTGACAATAATAATAATTTTGAAGACTCAGAACATCAGACAAATAAAAGGGCATGGAACTCCATCGCAAATGTAGAAGTTAATTTGTATGCATTTCAATAAGTGAATATTCTAGTGTGACGATTTTGCATAAACAGATGAAAATGGAAAAGAATATCTGAAACTGGATGTTTAGAGAAACATATCTATTGGCTCCCAGCCCACTTCCATTTTGTGTTATGAAACTCCTTCCAGAAAATGTCATAAACCCATAGAAGCTTCATGTTTTAAAGATAATAAATATATGATCACGTTTTTTAATGAAAAATTAATTTTGTGGCCTGGCCAAAAAGAAAAAGCTATAGAACCACATTACACAGTAACTCATCCCATGACCCTCATTTAGTTCTAAGTCACTTTAGATAACTTCTCTGTTAAATTATAGCCTATGACCTCATGTCATCGTCAGCTATAGTCAATCGTTTTTTCTATACCAATTCTTTTTTTTTGTTATTAATTTGTGCTTGGTCTTCAGGCACACTACCAAAACATTTCAGTAATAATTAGCAATTTCTGTCCTGACTGATTACATTTCTAAGGTCACCCAATTCCTTTGGATGCTTGCTGTGAGTAGCTGGAGCCTGTTAGTGCATTAAGGAGCTTCCCTTCTGTTCCAAGTCAAGAGTTTTTAACATCAACTGGTATATTTATAAAATGTTCTAAAGGCATTACTTGAGATAATTAAATGGCATTTCCCCCTTTAATCTGTTTCTGTGGAGAATTGCATTAGATTTTCTGATGATGAAATGCCTAACATTCCTGAGATAGTAGCATCTTTAAATCACACCTCTCAAACCTGGCACTTTCTTTGCCCGTGACTCACTTTGATTGCTTCATCTATGCTTAGCTATCCTTCTTATCTGCAGTTCTCCCCACCCTTTGCGTTGCTCATCACAATTGTGGCTTCAAAATATTAAACAAAAAATACCAGAAATAAAATGTTGTAAGTCTTAAAGTGCTTGCCATTCTGAGAAGAGTGATGAATTTTTGTAATATCTTACTCCCTACCCAGAACAGAAATCATTCCTTTGCCCAGAGTATCCATCGGTTTAGGCTGCCAGACACTTATCGCTTAGAAGATGCCTCACTCACCAGGTGAACTGTCTTAGGATTGCAGAACTGCATACGGGGTTCACATAACCTTGAATTATTTAATAATAGCCCAACGCTCAAGGGTAGTGATTCTGTCAACTCAGATATTCCAATGAGAAGCTAGCACGGTTCTTTTGTGCAAAAATGTGAACATTCTTAACTTAAGGAAAGAAAAAATAAAGAAGCTACTAGTTTAGCTGCTGAGATCTATGTGAATAATGGAGCTTTAGAATTATCAAGGAAAATAAAGCTTTGTATTAATTTGTGCCTACATCCCAAAGTAAAAATTAAAGGGAGAAAAGCATTAAAATATAGTGCCCAGTACACTAGTCACAGACTCAGACTACCACCCACATACACTTATCCTCTTCAGATATGGGGAGTTATAGATAGGATATTAGTGGGAGTTAATTATATTGTCCTAGAATAATAATGTCTGTCTTGGTTTTCCTAAAACCTAGCTTAGAAAATTAATGAGACAGTCTTATGCCATTTGGTCACCTGGAAGAACTGCTGATCCATGACAACTCATTTCTTTTGCTTCTGATGAGTCAGTAAACTACAAGGCACTAAGAGAAAATAAACAATTTTATGTTTAGGTATGCATGGTTTTAAGTGTTTTAACCCTTGCTGTGTTATTTGTTGCTTTATATTTCATTAAACAGGTTTTACTCCTAGAACACAAGATATATTGTTTCAAATCTAAAAATAGTATATTTTCAAATATGCTCATTTCCCTAGAGCTGGTTGTAGTCCCTCTATTATTTTTGTTACATTCCATTATTTATTTTATCAACACCTTGTACAAATCTAGCAAATATTTACCAATATTGGCACCTATCTCCTTGACTTATCAGTAAGATTTTATTCTATGTATATTTCCCATTTTATCTATAGGAATTTCTTTTTCCTAACTGGTTAGCCATGTGTTTGTCCATTGAACATGGGTCTCATCCCAGCTGGGCTCTAGCCCTGGATTCTCCGGATCCTTCTTCACCTCTGGCTGATTAATGCCATCCATCTCTTAGAGCCCTGTTTTCACAAGTGCCCCACCCTCACCCCCCATAGCAGTCATCTGGACAGTCATCAGTGTATCTTCTTTATCATTCTCGGGAAACTGCAAACTCATCCCAATCAGACTCACTATAACTATTAAAATGGAGAGAGCAGGGAGCAGAGAGAGGCAAGAGAGAGAGAGAATGAGAGAGTGAGGAGGAATGGCAGGACAGTATGAGAAACTTAGGGCTATGTATTAAGTAACAAAGCATTTCACATAGCGAAAAAGAATGATTGAAAGGCCTAGTTGATAGTTGATTGCCTCAAAAGATATTGCTGCCATTTTAATTTGTACTTTGGGGATTGTGTGACTCTTTTGAAAGTTATAATGAGAGCACTTGTGGAGATGTAAGCACTCCCTTGCATGCAGTGGCAATGACTTCTGAAATTGATTATAAAGTTATGGGTTTCTAAAACGAACTTAGGAGTTTTGAGGGGTTTTGTTTTGTTTATTTCTGAGATTTATTTTTGGAGGTAACCACAAACTTACAGAGACCTTGAGAAGTCAATTACAACATTCTTTTCTTGAACCATTTGAAAAGTTACTGGCACTGTGTCCTGTCACTGACAGACCATGATTATGTACAACTCTGACAAAAGCATACTTTTCTATAAACCACTTTGCAAGCACCACTCCCAGGAAGGGAACACTAATCTGAACTTACTCCCAAGAGGCCACCCAGATTCTTGCAGCATGACTAGCTGCATTCACTTGTCAGGGACCTAGGTTCCTTATGACACAAGTCTCTCTTTCTCAACTTTAAGAATTTTAATGCTTTGACTATTACAGGTGAACTGTTTCATAGAATACACTTCAGTTTGTGTTTACCTACCATCATTCTAATTTGTCCCACTGATAATGATATTCACGTTGATCATATATAATTAACATAGGGTCTGCTGGATTTTTCTCAGAATGTCTTAGTAGCTCTTTTTATGAAAAGGAAGCACCAGGGAGTGGTGGCACACACCTTTAATTCCAGCACTGGGGAGGCACAGGCAGGCAGATTTCTGAGTTTGAGGCCAGCCTGGTCTACAGAGTGAGATCCAGGACAGCCAGGGCTATACAGAGAAACCCTGTCTTGAGAAAAAAAAACAAAACAAACAAACAAACAAACAAAACAAAACAAACAAAAAAGAAAAACAAAAAAAATAAGAAAGAAAAGAAAAGGAAGCTTGAAATATGTAAATATTCTCTCTAAGACCTGAGTTAGATGGTAAGTACTTATTAAGCAATCCCTGTCTAGGTTCTAAAATCAAAATTTCTTAATCCAGAGAGAGGGGGAGAGAGAGGAACTGACTCCCATTACTTTATCATGTTTATTTATATTATCAACTCCTCTGGTTCTATCCAATATCTAATCTGTGCTATCACCCATTTTACATCCAAGGACTCAGGAGTTAGCTGAGGGCTCACGTGGACAGCCTCCTCATTCCATTCAGACTCTGGAATTCCACACATTGCCACCCATCTCTGAGTTCTTCCCTTCTCCCTGACCCTGCGCAGGCTTTTGGTTCACCTTATACTGCTTCCCATCCTAGTAGATTTTTGACTGCTAGCCCACACTGGCCAGCTGTGCAATCTACTCAAAGCACTTCGAAAGGAAAGGAAACAAGGAAGAAAGAAGCCCCATTCTACAAAGTCTGCATGGCATTGAACATCAATAGGCATGATTGAAATCCCAGAGACATTTCTTACAAGTATCAGTACTCATCTATTCACATCAAGCAAACCCTGGGTATTTATTGAACACCTATGTGTTCAGCTGAGGGGATTTGAGAAAAGTATGAAAAGTTTCCTGTCATATCGTTCCTTGGAAGATGTGAAATTAAAGAGGAAATAAAACAGTAAAAGGCATTTTATTTCCCATAGCAATAGAAATACAAAAAGAAAAATATGTAACTATTAGGTTCTCAGATGGACATAATACCAAGTTTGCTTTGAGGCAACCTTTTTATGCCTGGTGTTTATGCCTTTCCTTCTGGTTCCATCGAAGCTCACTTGCTACCAAGCCTTCCGTTAATGACTCGGCACAAGGTGATAAGCCCCACTTTGTATGATTGTTAGAGCATGTACCACCATTATTACATTAATATCCCTGTCATAAGAATGAAAGCATAATAAGTTGTGGCATATTAATTTTTAAATAGTCATTTAAAAACCACAGAAGAAAAAGAAGTATATTGTCGGGTAAAATATGAAAAGTGCTAGGATGATCTCACAACCCATATTAAACATGACCCTTAAAGGTTTACATTTCATAAGCAGAAAGGAACTAAGGATGGACCCCAGTGGCAGAGAGCACATGTCCCGCAAATGCTGCCCCCTGCGAGCCCCAGAATGAGTAGGTAGGGGAGGTGGAAGACAAGGCTTAGTTCTGTGTTCTGACTGGGAGTCCACTTCACCCTGCCTTTTAATTAAACTCATTAGAACTGAACAGAGACAGGGAAATCTGGTTTCTGTGAACTATAAGCTCTTTGCAAGCCACAGCTTTACTTTGTAAACTGCTTCTTTACTGGTGCAGTATTTAGAAAGAAACAAAGCTAAAATGCACCCTTGGTAGAAATAGCGACCCACAGGTTATTAAACTTCCAGGAGTCACAGACTTTTGCTAAAGGATGGATTCTTTGCCACCAAAATACAATACTTTCATCCCTCGACCAAGCAGACATATAAAAGAAAACTTATATCAGCTGCTCAGACTAGCTAGCTAAACTTCAAATACTTCATAGAGATCTTAATATTGTGTCTATACGGGTCCTATAAAAATGTAACTGATCCTATTAGTGTTTATGTGATATGGTAATTAATTCCTCTGTTATCCCAAAGCATTGCTTTAATAACCTCTAGTTTAATTATATCAGAGGCCCAGGACACAAAGGTTTGCAATGTGCCTATACAGAGAATATATAGGCTTGCTTCAAGTAAGCTAATCACAGGCTGGAGAGATGACACAGCTGATAAAAGGCTAGGCTCGCACCCAGGAAACCAAGCAAGCTCATCTCTTTGGCTTAATTTCCTCTTTGCTCACTTTATTATTTTGTTTTTATTGATTCATTTCTATGTTAATGCTTCTTTTGTTTTTACATTGATAATATGCATGCAATTTATAATGGGAATACTCAAATTCTTCTCAAATAAAATTTAAAAGTCTAATAATAAAAGTCAATCATTGGAGAAGAAATTTGTTTTCCAGGCTCAGCTCCTTCAATGATGTATCAACCCGAAATGCTGAGTCAGTAGATGACTCACTAAGACACAGGCTGTCAGGCTCCTTACTGCAAGGGAACCGTGCATGGTGCTCCAGGAAGAACAACAGAGTCTCCACATACTGAGAGAGTCTCTAAGAGTCTTTTATTCATGTATTCTGTTACTAGCATGAACACTTGGCATGAACCAACAGGAGGATAGAAGAAATGACCTTTGTACTTGGAGAATGTAGTCGTTGTAGGAGATAGACATAAGGTCAACTAGCTGGAATATAAGGAAAAATAAACCATGGGGGTCACAAGAGCTCTGTGGATTAAGAGCTAGGACAGGTAGTTGTCTACTGGGACAAAAGTAAGAATGACATCTGAGTTGATCCTTAAAGGATAGCAAGGTTGAAAAGACACAAAAGATTATAAGACATAAAGGACAAAGAGACCAATAGAGAAAATGGGTAGGTGCTTCCCCCAAGAAAGGACTGTCTCCTAAATACTTAACATAATTTCCCCCATGACAGCACCAACTGAAAACTGAATGTTCAAACACATGAGCCTAGGGGAGGTAGTTCTCATTCAAGCCATCATAGCTTCTTTCAAATGTTTAATCAAATAAGAAAAATAATCTAAACAGAACATGTAAAACAGGGTTCTATGAGAACTGAAATGGAGAAAATGTACTGTGAGCTTGCACAAGGAAAACTGCTGTTCTTCTTAGGATCTAGCTTAGATCCAAAGGGTGCTTAAGAGTTGCATGCCCGCTCCGCCAGCTGAACAGGCCAGCAGAGACTTATTTATTTATAAACAGTTTTGGTACCCCTTTAAGTCTGTGCTCAGATGTCTCCAAGGGAGTTTACTATTTTAGTGTGTAGAAGAATGCTTGTACTGACATCTCAGTCAAGCTTTTTTAAGTCATAGACTCTAAGGGAGCATACATAGCCATACACAGAGCCCTTTTGATAATGCACACCTATGTAATTCCAACTGCTGTACTATTGGTGGTAATGGCACAGTTAATACAGGGTCCAGAATATAGGGCAGTGAGCCATAAGAAAGATAACTCTGGGACCCAGTAACAAGGATAGTTCATCACACTGACTGCCAAGACCATTCCAAAGACTGTATGAACTGAGCTGGAGAGATGGCTCAGTCAGTAAAGTGACCCGGTCCACGGGTCAGTTAACATGGTTGGCAAGAGAAAGTTGGGGACTGAGGGCCAAGAGATTCAAAGAATGAAGACAGTTTGTCATCTCAAGTCGCATCTATTGGGAGGCAACTATGGGTATATAAGCACAAGCTGATGGGTACAGCTGAAGACACTTAACCACAAGTCCAGGATATATAGGAGAAAAACAAGAAGTTATCAGAGTGTGTTCAGCTGTGGTGGGCTTCTTGCAGAAACATCATGCTAGGAAAACAAGCCTCTAGTCAGGGTGGAAAAGTAGCACCTGTAGGTAAGATTGCAGGGATAAGAGCTGCTTTCTGCTAAGAGTTGGTTCCCAACAGTAAAGCATTTGCCAAGCAAGCATGAGAACCTGAATTGAGTTCCCCAGAAGTCATGTCAAACTGAACACAGTAGCATGCCTCGGTATTACTGGCATTCCTATGACAAAATGGGAAGAGGAGACAGGAGAATGCCTACAAGCTTACTAGCCAATTAGCCTGATGTACATAGCAACGAACAGGGAGATACACTGTCTCAAAAGAAAGGAGAAAGTGGGAACAACCCCTGAGGCTTTCCTGATCTCCAACATGCATCATGACATGCATGCTTACACACATACTTGCATGTATGCATACACACATGAGAGGAAAGGAGGGTGGGAGAATGATTACACAATCCTATCCAACCATCAAAGAAACCAGTCCGTGAAGAGAAGCCCATCCCTTTGATAGAAGACCCCCTCTCCCTTCTATAAAGAAAGGCAGGGCTGCTGAACTAGGACTCTAAAGCTCTATGTTCACCCCAACTCACTCCATCCTGTGGAGTGAATTGTATGCCTCTCCTCTCATTCTTTTCTGAGTATAGTTTTTGAGATTATAATACAATTACATTTGCCCCCTTCCCTCTCTTTCTCCCAAGCTCTCCCATGTACCCCTCACCCTCACTTTTAATGAATCTCGACTGTCACTGCTGCCCATTTCCTGCTCAACCCTTTGTCAAGGTACATAGAACCTACACAACCCATCATGGGCATGCCATGCCCCCAATATCTCCTCAGTAAACCGACAGTTCCTTATTTTCCCAATAACTATATATGTATATATGTATAAATATATAAAGATTTTTATTTACGTAACTATAAGTTATATTTATATAACTATAAAATGAAAGTATTTGCACCTGATAAGATGAAATTATCTATTTGTCCATGGTTTAAATAGATATTAAAACAAGTTTGTCGCAAATTAAACAAGCCAACATGACTCAACATGAAGCAAATTAATGCAAAAAAAAAAAAAAAAAAAAAAACCCCAACAGTTGATAGTTCTCACCTAGGAACTGGTGCTCTCCTTATCCAGGAGGATTTATATTTAGCAAACTACATTTCTCCTTTCCAATGTGTGTGACAATCTGCTACAAGGAAAAACATAACTAAAACTGTCAAAAACCAAGCTCCTGATAGCACATTCGTGTGACAGAGCAAATCCAGGCTGACATGCTGTAATAACAGAAGCAGTTCTGTCAAAGGGCCTCAGGACAGCCACCCTGACACCTAAAGGACAAGCTTCTATAATAGCAGTCGGTCGCATTTTGTGGGGGAGAACACCCCTGAATGCTTGAGAGGGTTATGTGATGCTGTTACATTGTCATGCTCCATGTGGATTTACAGGACACCTCTAATTGTTTATGTAAAGCGTGGGGGAGCAGATAAAGGTGGACAGTGTAGAAATACACAGCAAGCCACTGGAAAGAGCAGATGCTGAGTTCCATACAAAAGCATTTGTTCCCTTGTCATCTGCACATCTCACTCTGCAGGGGGAACCAGCTCATGGGCAAGTGAGCTCTTCGTCAAGGAGTTCTGAGT
The DNA here is from genome assembly GCF_000001635.26 of Mus musculus. NCBI lineage: Eukaryota > Metazoa > Chordata > Mammalia > Rodentia > Muridae > Mus > Mus musculus. The sequence continues at coordinate 94,295,322 of NC_000075.6, forward strand.
TGAGTCCTTATCATTTATTTTGCTCTGGAAACCATGGTGAAACAACACATCTATCTAATCTTATCAGCTGGGATTCAATGCCATTTTTCCCTCTTTTCAGCACGGTCGCATGGACAGATGCCTTTGATCTTCTTTCTTAAGGTGAAAAAAGCCTAAGAAGAAACACAAGAAGAGAACTTCAGGGAGACTGATAATTAAAGTGTTTGAAAGTGGATATAAAGAATTCGGCCCTAACGGAGAAGCAGTGTAATACACTTAAGGGGTGCGCTCAGCAAGAGTCTCCTGTCTGGCTGCGCAGAGGTTGGAACAGGAAGAGAGCAGCCTAACAGGGTCCTGCTGGATCCAGCTGGTCCACTCCCTCCCTACTCCCTCCAGGAAGCAAACAACGGAAGACAGAAAGTTCCTAGAAGCTGATCTAGGACCTGTCTGAGGGGTCTTGGGAATAAAGCAATGGTCTGCTGCTGCAAAATCTGTTATCACTATCACTACTCTGCCCGAGATCCACTACCTTCACCTAGAAACTATATAAACAAAAAGAACATTCCAACTACAGTAGATTGTTTATAGGCCTGGGGACTGCCTGTCCTTAACAACAGAGGCACCAGCTACACAAGAGAACCTCTTAACTCTGAGTTCCTCCAAGGAGAAATGAAGGGTTGACCATTAAACAGCATGAAAAACATAGTCACCTGAGCAATTATGTGATGCTCCTCGGGCTTCCATTCACTCAGTTACTGAAAAGAGCCGTCCACCTGGGTAAAACCATGAGGTCTCTGACTGATTAAAAAAAGGAAGAAAGAAAGCTATTTTCTTTCTGTACACGGAGACCATAAGAACGATTATAAACATGCCTCTCATCAGAAGCTGTTGATTTAATGCCGTGCATAAAATTAATGATATTGACCTCATAAGTTAAATTATATTTATTCTAAGCATTCCTATTCTATCCAAATAAAAAGAGGAGCACACATTAAAGCCAATGAAGGCCTATAGATGCATGGAAAATGAAGAAGGAAGCAATGTTGTCCAAAAAAGGAGACACAAACGATAAGACTTTGTGGGTACAAGCCGAACTATTTATGAATCAAACAAGATATGTCTCTGGGCTTCAGTATATTGAGCTATAAAGCAAAAAGAGCTGGGCCTCAGCAGGTGTAGGCCCCATTATATAGCTGTCTCATTGGATTGTTCTGCATGCATTTGAATTATTCAATACCTGTGACATGAACAATACAACATTAGGTAAAAAGTAAATCCATAATCATTATTAGCTGTTAACAAAGGCTAGGGCTTAGCAGTGGTGAGAAACATTTGAACAAAAGTAAATGACCCTGCATGTTTGACAAAAAAAAAAATCAGTTATAGTCAGAGAAATAATAGTCAACTTCCATAATACTCTTACTGAATTCTTTTTGTTGTTGGAGGTGAAGAAGAAGGGAAGGTGGAGAAGGTTTAGCAGAGAAGTGGAGAGAAGAGAGGAGATATTAAGCCATACACAGGGTTTTGTGTAATCTTTTATAATCTTCTTTGATTGTTAAATATTCAATGTTTTCCTAGGAAAACATAACTATATCTAAGATCTGCATTTTATTTGGCAGAATTCACATTACAATATATTTAAAGATTAGTTAGTTTGTTAGTTAGTTAGCTTTTCATTAGTAGATACAGTAAGACGAAAGTATATCAATATTGAAAACGAAGAAACAAAAGTTAGCAGTGGTTGCCTTTCTATACTCTATAAGAGACAGCTTTTTTTAACATCTGGAATTCTCTTTAGATATGAAATTACATGGAAAGAGAACGGCCAAAGGTAAGGTCAAAGAAACTGATTTCCCTGGGCTGCCCTGCATGTAGTGGGAACATGGTAACCTTGGCATGAGTGTGCCAGGCTCTATGAAGGATGTGCCAGTGAGAAGTCCCGGGGTAAGGGAAAGACTGATTACATTCTAAAGTGCTGAAATTTGAAATTCATCACAGAGCCTTTATTATCAGCCCCAACCCAACTACCTTGTTACCATTCTTATACTTAACTGTCTTCAAAGGATACATTTAAATCAATGACCGCTAAGAAAATAGCAGAGAATAGATGTCTTGTGCAAAGTAAAACACATCTCAAAGAATGAACCACAGAGAGTAGAGCCAAAGATGATCACGTATGTACAGAGAATACACAAGAGGAAAATGAAAGAGCAAGGCCGGAGCTTCAGAGATGGCTCAGTGGTTAAGAACGTGGATTGTTCTTCTAGAGGACCCAAGTTTGATTCCTAGTTCTCACAATGGGCAGATTACAACCACCTGTAACTCCAGCCCCAGGGATAATGCAACTCCTCTTGCCTGCTTGGACATCTCTGGCCTCTGCAACCTGTACCCCATATACATAACTAAAAACAAAATAATAAAATATTTAAAGAGCAAGCAATAAATAAATAAATAAAATAAGCAAGCAAAGGCCACACACCTTTTCTATCACCATCATCACCAAACTTGTTTGCCATGTATAAAATGTGACAGCAAGACCACCATTTCATCCAGTTGTAATAGAGGCTGGAGTGATGTAAAAATTTAAGAACGTGGGACACCTGCCAATACTGTGTGCTCAACAAACATTTACTAGTTAAGTCTTAAATCTGCGACTGATGCAGTCCCTAAAGAAGATATGAAAATATTTCAAATCAGAGCATAAATGGGTATATATTGTTCTGCAAACCCAGGGCAAGATGAAGAGTCAAGTACTAAAGCTAGGATGTAAACACCAGGATAAACTTGCCATTCCTAAACAAACGGTATCACCTATCTAACAGTGTGTCTCTAGAACAATATCCCTGCAAGAGAAACCCTGCAAGAGAATGAAGGAGACAGAGAAGGTTGCCAAAGCTCTTTTATCTTAGGACCTCTGAGTTATACACATGACGTTCACAACCCGATCAAAAATTTCTCAAAGGAAGTCCCTGAAATATCTAGCTCTACATATCATTTTAATTGTTTGACTAAGATACTGTTTTTATTACTAGGTATTCGGGACAAGGTTAAATTACATGCAATCGACTCAATGTAACAAACTGAAAAAGTAAAATACCATTTTAGGAAGAATTTACACAAAAGTAAACAGATGCTTCAAAGTTTCTCCTGTCCAGGAAATTTGATACTCTAGAATAACTCATTCCCTGAAAGTATCAGAAAATTTAATTTTAGTTGTTGTTTTCTGTTCTTTACTGGCTCATTATTCTATTAAACAGAAAACAACTGTGAAATTTTTTCCAGCTGTTTATTCTTTCACCAGCTTTGTGCCTTTGTTTTTCCTTTAGCCATGGTGCCAACAATCACTGACTGTGTAGGGTGGTGGGCTAAGCACTGGGCACTGTGTACTAAGGTGTGCTGAACTCGGGTAAGGGGGAGGGCTGTGTTTTAACAGAACATGATAGTGCATATGCTAATACCAGCTGTGTCCCAACTTATTACAGAAAGAAAGTTTGAGAATATTCAAAACACTAATGCATATGTCCAAAGAACTTACAAACCAAGTCTAGGATTCTGAGACAAGATGGTCCTGATCTTTTCAGACATCCCAGGACTAGAACATGATGACATAATGGTGAAGATTTCAGGAAAGGGTATAATCACTGTGTGTGTATGTGTGTGTGTGTGAGAGAGAGAGAGAGAGAGGGAGAGAGAGAGAGCAAAAGGAAGGGAATGATGAATTTTTGGCAGATATGAAGATTGCTGATAATGAGAACACTGTAGAATCAGGCAGAACAGAGTTGACTCTGGATAGTTTTGCAGTCATCTGGGTAAGCAGATCATGTAATCTTGAAGCTCTTGAAATTTTCATTCACTGCTAGGAAGGGAAGCGGCAGCTATGTAGGATAGAGGCATTCCTTTGAGAGGAAGGAGTAGTCTCCTCTCCATTTGATTTTTTTTTCCAAGTAAACAAGAAACACACTTCAGGACAATTTTCAGATAATTTAGATCTCCTTTGCCATGTGCCAGACATCACACTATAGAGCGAGGATGTCACAATGCTAATTGGATAAACGTTTCTGCTACAGCAGCTGGGAATTATAGACTAGCACAATTAAAGCTATGGTGGTCAGCTTCACCTGAGCATAACATCATTGTTCACAATGTCTAAGAGATACTTCTGCTACTTCTGTACTTATTTTAAGGTGTTAAAAAAAAGGTACATTTATTTCTTTATTTATTATTTGTTATTTTTTATTTTTACTGATATTGCTTTGGATAAAGTTAAAGGAGCATACATTTGAAGAAATGTGGGAATCTATGGCTAAAACCTGCCAAGTCAATCATTAACATGTAGAACAATTACCTCATGGCTGGGCTGAAGTAACTGCTCAGATTAAGCACTTGTCACAACAGCTTGAGTATACCTTCTTAAGTTCAAATCCCCAGAACCCATGTAAAATTTGGGCAGAGTTGTGCACATCTGTAATCCTGGTGCACCTACAGTGAGATGGGAAGAGCAGGCAGCTGATTTCCTGGAAGCTCTCAGGTCAACCAACACATCTATGCAGTGGTAAACACCACAGCCACCCCTGGGCGGGGGTTGGGGAGACACAGCATCTCAAATGGGCAAAACAGATGAAACAGACTGACATTTCACTTATGTGCCTGTGTGTGAGCACAAAACACTCCATCGTGAACTTCTCAATGCTGTTAGGAATTGTACTTAGAACATTCTTAGGTCCCAGGAGTTGAAGGATAGATTGCCCAATGCCAGTGTGACTATTCTTTCCACAAACCTGCACACCTGAGAAACACACACACACACACTAATTCCTTTTGGGTTCTCTGAACCTAACTGAATCTGCACTTCACAGCAAGCTGTGTGCATCATGCTGCAGATGCTGAAAGGACTTTCAAAAAAGCAAACACTTTTCTTTCCTCTGCCATAGTATGAGATGGTTCAGAGGCATCTCCACGCCTTTGCAGGCCAGAAAGTTTAAGGCAGTTACCTCAAAAGTCAAGAAAACATCGACTGATAATAGGTTGCCCCATGTAGAGGTTTCCCACCAGAAGGAAAATCAAAGAGAAGAGAAAGAAAGACAGAATGAGACTAAACTGCTGAGTTGGCTTTGGCCATGGAAGCCATTAACCACGTTGAATTAGTAAGCACTTCCAGAGCCACACTGGCCCTGTTAAAGCTTTAAGGGCCACACGCCAAAGTGAAAATTAAATAAAGCAACAAAAAGACTGAGCCCAAATGAATTTGGTTTTATTTTTATTGCAGAGTGAAGCTCCACACTATAAAACAACCACAGAAGGACTTTGCCAAGTGGTAGTTTCCCAGAATGCATTAAACTCTCAGGCCTCTGCCACTGCCCCCACTAACAATGCTTGCTAGCACGTCACAAAATGACTTCTGTTGTAACTTTTACAAAAAAAAAAAAATTTGGTGAAAATTTCATCAAGCACTGTAAAGTTTTTCACATCAATTTTAGTATAGGCTGGTAGACAACAGCTTGAAATTCTGCAGCAATAAAGGTGTTGAAATGCCTGCTATAATCAAAAAACTCTGATTCCAGTTTTAATCACCTTCTTCCCCTGCCAATACCACTACGTATTTTCATATTATATGAAAGTGACATCTGGGCTCCGGATTCAGCAAAAGAGAAAGGATTTTTGCCTTGTGGAGACCAGTGCTATTTCAAGTACTGGGGTGACTGCAGACCTTTCCCAGTTTGTTGGATGCTAACAGGAGGTGCTTAGCACAAACAGGTTAGATCTGAGCAGCTTAGCTCTGACACTACACAGGTTCAAGTCCTGACATTTAAGTTATATTAACAGTATTTTCTTACTATAAAAAGAACTCAATTGATTTGAGGTTGTGATAATGCTGGAGTTTGAAGCGCCTTGTTTGGCTTGCTTTATATCAGCCATCATGACATCATCTTTTCTGCTTCTTCACATACATTCTTGAACTCAAACCAAACAGAAAGTGAACGCAACTACTTCATCAAATGCAAACAGTAAAATAGCTCCTAATTTGTATGCAAAAAAAGACTTCTCAAATCTCTCAAGCTGTTAGTTCGCTGGTTTACAGTGACTTTATAAAGTGAATTTTCTTCCTTGTCTTCTTCTTCTTTTTTTTTTTTAAATAACAAGTAGAAAAGGCAAAGTACAAAATTACATTTAAAAGGCTTCTATTTATAAAAGATGGGAAAATGCAATGCTACTTTTCAACACTTAGCTTAACTTGAAGGTGGAATAGGGGTATGCCTTCGATTATAAATATCAAGAGGGTATGAAAATCAATATTATATGTGTATGAAATGAGACCGAAGGTGTCAGAGGAACAGTAGCAGTACAATACCCAGATAAACTGGGTTTTGATGTTCATGTGGCTACTGAAAATGGGCACTGGGGGCATTCTACTTAGTACTGTACCAAAACGACTTAACAACTCTGGGATCTCACTCTGGTCTCACCTTGGCTCCCACAACCTTGCACTCTCTGTAAAGAGAATTCAAACACACAGAGCAAACTGTAGGGGATAGGTGGTGGAGTGTTAATGCAGACTCAATGCAGACTCCCAAGGCTGAGAGCAGTCACCTTCCAAAGAAACCATTTCTCCAACTTACATGCTAAATGGGCTTTGTGCTATTTCCTAAAGTCCCCAGAACCAGCTTTCATAATAGGGCATTTTCCTGCCTATGTGCCAAGAGAATATCTTGTGTGTTGTATTGTGTATTGTGCATCACTGGTTGATTTAAAAGCCTATCGGCTATGTTTTAGGCAGGAATTGGGAAGTGGAACATATGGAAAGCAGAAAGGATTCTGGAATAGAGCCAGCTGGGAGATCTACAAGGACAGGTGTGAGGAGACAGACACATAGTACCTGAGCACAAGTAACCAGCCACAAGGCAGAATATGGATTAAAATGAATGAGTTATCTGAAGTTATGATTCTAGTCAGAGAAGAGCTGAATATGGCCAAGGTGTTTGTAAATATATTTTGAGCCCAAGTGTTATTTCTGGGAGCATGGAACTGGTAGAAAGAAGCCCACTTAACTTCCACACCCAGGTGATTGGCAAGCCCATTTTGATTAACAGAGAAGGGGCACTGGTATGACTTTCTTTCATGTGACATCTTTCTTTCTTTCATATCCTGGACTGCTCATCAATTTTATAACTTTGGGTTGTCCCCGATGTTATGTTTCCACTTGGAGCCAGAGATCTCGATCGTATGAGCAGTGAGCACATAACAGAGCAGACCAAACATAATTAAAGAAAGAATAAAAAATGTTCTCTAAAATTATCCATGCTTTACCAGGAGGAAATAGCCTCCCTGCTATGAAGCCCACCTTCCTCCTACACCTTGTCTGCAGCTATCTTTCGTGTGGCACTCTAAATTTAAGCCAAGATTGACTGCGTAGCTACTTCTTCTTTTACATATCACTATTTTTCCCCCAAAATTAGTCTGAGATACACAGGATGTGGGAGCAAAGCTGAGTTCCAAGGATACACAGAGCAAACACCTGCCTACAGATACTTATAAAAGAGAACCTCTGGGTATCCTGGGGACAAAGAACTCTGCCAATTCCCAGAGTCTTCCACCCACGACTCAAAAACACCCACAAGACACTTCCCTTTTGGAAAATACTTGTTTCTGAAATAGACAGAGGTCACCTCATTCTCCTATAACAAGATAAATCCTCCGTATTTTACTGCAACACTGTTACTTATGGTGAACATGAAAATCACTATGCTTCTTGGTTAGAAGAAGATAGGCAACTATTATTTATTTGTGTAATATAATACTATAGTCTAGCTATAAGGAGTGAAATAAACCTCTGGCAGAAAAAATAAAGCAATAGTTTTATTTGTTTATAGTTATGACAAATCATTTGAGTAAAGAAGATGGAACAAGATCGAAGCTCCAGGCATGTATTTGTGAAGCATGTGCATTTTCAAGGAGACATCACATTTGTGCTCTCTGTAGGAGATAATACAAAACCCTGAGGTTAGGGTTGACTTGGAAGATGCTGTCTGAAAGACTGAGTGTAGGAAGGGCATTGGGGTGTGTGCACTGATTTTTATTCTAAATCATTAGAAAGCATTTGCTTCTTTCATCCTGAAGTTCATGAATGTTAGCCCTAATGTTTTTCTAATTTCCTTTACTTTTGCATAATTTAAATAATTAATAATATATTTTTATGAAGTCTATTCTATTTCTGAATTATCATAGTGCTGAAATTAAAGAAATCAAATTAGGTTTTTGTAGAGATGGCTCAGCCATAGCTGCTCTTCCAGAGGACCTGGGTTCAATTCTCAGCAATCACATGGGAAACCACACCTGTCTGGAACCCATTTGCACAGGCTCTGATACCCTCATAGACATACATGCAGACAAAATACCAATGCACACAAAATAAAGAAAAGATAAAAAGATTAAGCATTGAAATTATTACAAAAAGAAAAAAAAGAGAAAGAGAGAAAGAAAGAAAGAGAGAGAGAGAGAGAAAGAAAGAAAGAAGGAAAGAAAGAAAGAAAGAAAGAAAGAAAGAAAGAAAGAAAGAAAGAAAGAAAGAAAGAAAGAAAAAGGAAGGAAGGAAGGAAGGAAGGAAGAAAGGAAGGAAGGAAGGAAGGAAGGAAGGAAGGAAGGAAGGAAGGAAGGAAGGAAGAAGCTAGGACTGGAGAGATGACTAACTGGTTAAGAGCTCTGACTGCTCTTCCAGAGGTCCTGAGTTCAAATTCCAGCAACCACAGGATGGCTCCCAATCATCTGTAATGTGATCCAATGCCTTCTTATGGTGTGTCTGAAAAAAAAAAAAAAAAAAAAACAGAATACTCACATACATTAAATAAATAAATAAATAAATAAATCTTTAAAAAGGAAAGAAAGGAGGAAAGGAAGGAAGGAAAGAAGGAAGGAAGGAAGGAAGGAAGGAAGGAAGGAAGGAAGGAAGGAAGGAAGGAAGGAATTGAATATATTGGAGCATTTGTCCTTGTGGTATGTTGGGAAATCTTTTGAGTATGTGCCCAAGAGAGGTATAGCTGGGTCTTCAGGTAGAACTATTTCCAGTTTTCTGAGGAACGACCAGATTGATTTCCAGAATGGTTGTATCAGTTTGCAATCCCACCAGTAATGGAGGAATGTTCCTCTTTTTCCATATCCTTACCAGCATGTGCTGTAGGTTGAGTTTTTAATCTTAACCATTCTGATTGGTGTAAGGTGGAATCTCAGGGTCACTTTGATTTGTGCTTTTCTGATCACTTTGAACATTTAAGTACTTTTCAACCATTTTGAGATTCCTTTATTGTGAATTCTCTGTTTAGCTCTGTACCGCATTTTTAATTGGGTTATTTGGTCTTAAGGAGATTAACTTCTTTTTTTTCCATTTTTTATTAGGTATATAGCTCATTTACATTTCCAATGCTATACCAAAAGTCTAACTTCTTGATTTCTGCATATATTTTGGATATTAGCCCTTTGTTGGATGTAGTGTTAGTGAAGAATTTTTCCCGATCTGTAGGTTACCAATTTATCCTATTGACAGTTTCCTTTGCTTTACAGAAGCTTTCCAGTTTCATGAGGACCCATTTATCAATTGTTGAATTGTTGATCTTAGAGCCTGAACCATTGTGTTCTCTTCAGGAAATTTCCCACCTGTGCCACTGAGTTCAAGGCTCTTTCCTTCTTTCTCTTCTCTTAGATTCAGTGTATCTGGTTTTATGTTGAGGTCCTTGATCCACTTAGACTTGAGCTTCTTGTAAAGTGATAAATATGGGTCTATTTTCATTTTCCTACATAGACCGACACCGTTTACTAAAGATGATTTTTTTTCCATTGTATGTTTTGTCTTCTTTGTCAAAGATCAAGTGTCCATAGGTATGTGGGTTTATTTTTGGGTCTTTGATTCTATTCCATTAATTGACCTGTCTGTCTCTGTACCAATACCATGCAGTTTTTAATCACTATTGCTTTGGAGTACAGCTTGAGGTCAGGGATGGTGATTGCCCTGGAAGTTCTTTTCTTGTTGAGAATTGTTTTGGCTATCCTGAGTTTTTTGTTTTTCCATATAAAGTTGGGAATTGTTCTTTCCATGCCTGTGAAGAATTATGTTGTAATTTTGATAGGGGTAGCATTGAATCTGCAGATTGCTTTTGGCAAAATGGCAATTTGTACTATGTTAATCCTACCAATCCATGAGTGTGGAAGGTCTTTCCATCTTCTGAGGTCTTCTTAGATTTCTTTTTTCAGAGATTTGAAATTATGGTCATACAGATCTTTCACTTTATTATTAAGAGTTAGACCAAGACATTTTATACTATTTGTGGCTATTGTGAGTGGTATTGTTTCCTTAATTTCTTTCTCAGATTGTTTGTTATTTGTATAAAGGAAGGATACCACAAGGACACATGCTCCACTATGATCATAGCAGCCTTATTTGTAATAACCAGAAGCTGGAAACAACCCCATTGTCCCTCAACCAAAGAAGGGATAGAGAAAATGTAGCTCATTCACACAATGGAATACTATTCAGCTATTAAAAACGAGAACATCGTGAATTTTGCAAGAAAATAGATGGAACTAGAAAATATCATCCTAAGAGAGGTAACCCAGACCACAAAGGACATACATGCTATGTACTCACTGATAAGTGGATATTAGCCAAAACATACAGAAAACCTAGGAAACAATCCACAGACCTTAAAAAAGTGTGACAAGCTGAAAGGCCCAAGTGTGGATGCTTTAATACCACTTAGAAGGGGGGGATGAAATAATAATGAGAAGCTGAGGGAGGGAGGGAGGGAGGGAGGGAGGGAGGGAGGGAGGGAGGGAGAGGGAGGGAGGGAGGGAGGAAGGGAGGGAGGGAGGGAGGGAGGGAGGGAAGGATCTGGGTGGAGAAGGGAGGGGAAGGGAAAAGGGGAACAGGATCAGGTATAGGGGAGGATACAGGGGAATAAATTTTATATTTTTAAATGTTTGTAAAAATTTTTCCATAAAGAAACAGCAGTTGTCCTAATTTGTTTGCATTGTGACAGCAGACTGTCACACACTAAACAATTTATAAAAAGCAAAACTTTATATTCTTTTACTTCTGGGTACTGGAGCATGCAACATGAAAAGATTAGCAGGTCCCTGTTTACCCTTGCAGGGGATATGGACACTCACTGGAAAGAGGATAAAGCCAACTCGAGCAGCTTAACACATGTGGTTTTAATCATATTATTTGATTACATATATTATCTGTGCTTTTATTAACCTACTAAAATAGGAAATAGATTTTGAACCCTGCTAATTTTCTATCATCAAGACTAGCAACAGTCTCTGTTTCCTTCAAGCCCTTTTGAGAGAAATAGAGAAGGGTAAAGTCCTGAGATTTCAGATAATCTACAGGATCACATCACAAGACAGATCCAAAAGGGAATGGCCAGTGTCTCCAGTACCACAAGGGATAAGCATTTAAATGCGCAGTGGGGATTGGAACTCATTGACATCTGATAGTGATGGCACTTCTACAGCAACAGTTCTACTATGCTAAAGATGACTCACCCCACAATTCAGAGCTCATATGCTGCTTTGGGTTACCGTGGTGAGTAAACACAAACACGTTCTTCTTGGAGTCCCCTTTACCGTTCTCACTTCTGACCCATGGTCTAGCACCAAAGAGCTTAATCAGATTTCCTTAGCTATACATTTGTGTTTTACCTCCAGGGGACTGGCAGAATCACTGCTCTCTTTTCTACTCTGAAAAGGCGAACTACACAAACAGAAATGTCTCTGAACACCACTATGTCTTCAAAAATAAGATACTAGAAAACATGATAGCCATGTGCTATTCCTAATCTGGTCTTTCATTTTAATTTTGTCCTGTGCCGAGATTAAAGGCATACGCTACCACCATCCTGCTTAAATATTTCTTTTGGAAGCCTCAGTTTAAACAACCTAGGCTCAGGCTGGGTATGGTGGTGTACCACCATAATGCCAACACTTGGGAAGCTCAGACAGGATGATCAAGAGTTGGTGCTACCCAGGGGTTCATAGCAAGACCACATCTTATAAAACCAATAATAATCTTGTGGGTTTTAGAAGCTGTAGAGACAATTATCCCCTAAGATCTTTAAAAAAGATTATATGTATATGACATTGTATGCATGTATGTATGCACACCTGTATGTGTGTATTGTATGTATGCACACCTGTATGTGTGTATGCTTTAGTTCCCCAACAGGTAAGCTAAACAAAATTGTTGAGACCACAAGGGGAAAAGTTGATCACCTGCAAAATTGTTTAATTTTTAGTTCCAATCAGAAAAAAAAAAATCAACTTTTCCCGTGATATATTTTGTAAACATCATTTTGCTCATTTTGAATACCTTTAGATTCTAAATCCTTAACAATAGTCTAAATGGCCACAGACTATCACATATTGGCCATATGAGTGTATAGCATATAGTGTCCATGACAGGTAATTTGCTTGTATCTTGCAAAATTATTTATACATTATTTTCTGGCAGCAGTTTTCTTTGAAGAATTTCCCCCAAAGTAATCCTGACAAAAATGCAAATTCACTTGCAGAAAGTTAATTACTACAAAATTATTACTTTGTAAAAACCCTAATATCCTTTGATAGGGCTAATTATATAAACTCTGGCTACAGCCAAAAATCAGGATGCTGTACAATTCTCAAATTAAATAAAGATGTTCTCTGTATGCTAATGTGGAGTGATAACCAAAATGTATGCTTAATAAAACTAATATGTAGAAAGCAAGGTGGAGAAAATTCCAGAAAGAACAACATCAGTTAGCTGAGAAATGAAATCTATGATATAAATATCTAGTTATACATCAAATATCTTACACACATGTCTAATATCTTAGATACATATTTAAATTTCTTTTAAAAGAACAGTGAAAAATATACAAATTGAAAGGAATGGCCACTTTAAAAAATAAAGAATAAAAAATATGTGAAATATATAAATTTTTGAAAGTTTTTTCAAATCACAAAATATAAAATGATTTTAAAGCAACTCAAAAATGAAAATAAACATTGAAAAATAATGTCATTTGATAATACAGATTGTTCCAAATTGTTTAAAATAATAATTTTAGTGTATTCCTTAGCAAGACATAATTCAATAATTAAAGCAAAGTTAAAATAATTAAACAAATGACCACTGCATTCATAATGAATCTTCTTAGCACCCACAATACAATTGCCACAGAATATTCCCCACAAATAGGAATCTGGGAACCTTGAAGAAGTGGTTGACTCCAGTCCTGGAGCAGCAATGGCTCCAGTGTGTATTGTCATACTACATCCAGGAAACTGCCCAGAACTGCAGGATTATTGTCAAAGAATTTAGCAGTCAACCTAAAAAAATTACAAATTCAAATTATAGTGGTAGTTAGCCCGCTCTATGCTCCCAACAGGTCAAACGCAGGCACCTCCCTAAGAGCTATCTGAATTTATGAATGAACCACACACACACACACACACACACACACACACACACACACACACGCAAACACAAACACACACACCAGTTAACTTTAATATGCCTTGACAGATTTCATGTCTGAGCACCTCTGATCCTTCCTGCAGCTAGCAAACACTCCCCTGTGGTATTCTGGAGTTAAAAACCTTTAAAATCTATATTTCATTTCTGCTGCCCCAGACCCAATCTGAGAAGTGGTTACTAGAACCACTTACCTGAATTCTTGCATGGCTGGTCCATCCTCTCATGGCGATTTTCTTCTTCCTCTCTTCTCTTTCCCAAGCTTGGTAATCCTAAAAGTCTCACATCTGTCTGTCTTGCCCAGCCATTGACTGTTGGCAATTTTATTTACCAATCTAAGTCAATTAGGGGAGGGTCCCTCAGTGTCTTTCATACAGAGACATTCCAGTAAGTAGTTTTGATGACCAAAATTAGCATTATAACACAAGCAGCATTAGGACAAACCAACTTCATCAAATAGAAATTTTTAACCTTAATAAAAAATAATAAGTTTGAAATATCATGTCGTTAAAATTTTAAGTCCAGTGATACAAAAAATGAAACATGTGAGTTATTAATTAACACCTTACTTAAATTTTTGAAAACTAGTAAAATAAAGAATAATATGCCCATTCTTCAGTTTTGGTTTTTTTTTTTTTTTTTTTTTTTTTTTATGTCAGCGTTTGGATGCTGATTATGGGGTGGATCCCTGGATATGGCAGTCTCTACATGGTCCATCCTTTCATCTCAGCTCCAAACTTTGTCTCTGTAACTCCTTCCATGGGTGTTTTGTTCCCAAATCTAAGAAGGGGCATAGTGTCCACACTTCAGTCTTCATTCTTCTTGAGTTTCATGTGTGTAGCAAATTATATCTTATATCTTGGGTATCCTAGGTTTGGGGCTAGTATCCACTTATCAGTGACCACATATTGTGTGAGTTTCTTTGTGAATGTGTTACCTCACTCAGGATGATGCCCTCCAGGTCCATCCATTTGGCTAGGAATTTCATAAATTCATTCTTTTTAATAGCTGAGTAGTACTCCATTGTGTAGATGTACCACATTTTCTGTATCCATTCCTCTGTTGAGGGGCATCTAGGTTCTTTCCAGCTTCTGGCTATTATAAATAAGGCTGCTATGAACATAGTGGAGCATGTGTCCTTCTTACCAGTTGGGACATCTTCTGGATATATGCCCAGGAGAGGTATTGCTGGATCCTCCGGTAGTACTATGTCCAATTTTCTGAGGAACCGCCAGACTGATTTCCAGAGTGGTTGTACAAGCCTGCACTCCCACCAACAATGGAGGAGTGTTCCTCTTTCTCCACATCCACGCCAGCATCTGCTGTCACCTGAATTTTTGATCTTAGCCATTCTGACTGGTGTGAGGTGGAATCTCAGGGTTGTTTTGATTTGCATTTCCCTGATGATTAAGGATGTTGAACATTTTTTCAGGTGTTTCTCTGCCATTCGGTATTCCTCAGGTGAGAATTCTTTGTTCAGTTCTGAGCCCCATTTTTTAATGGGGTTATTTGATTTTCTGAAGTCCACCTTCTTGAGTTCTTTATATATGTTGGATATTAGTCCCCTATGTGATTTAGGATAGGTAAAGATCCTTTCCCAATCTGTTGGTGGTCTTTTTGTCTTATTGACGGTGTCTTTTGCCTTGCAGAAACTTTGGAGTTTCATTAGGTCCCATTTGTCAATTCTCGATCTTACAGCACAAGCCATTGCTGTTCTGTTCAGGAATTTTTCCCCTGTGCCCATATCTTCAAGGCTTTTCCCCACTTTCTCCTCTATAAGTTTCAGTGTCTCTGGTTTTATGTGAAGTTCCTTGATCCACTTAGATTTGACCTTAGTACAAGGAGATAAGTATGGATCGATTCGCATTCTTCTACACGATAACAACCAGTTGTGCCAGCACCAATTGTTGAAAATGCTGTCTTTCTTCCACTGGATGGTTTTAGCTCCCTTGTCGAAGATCAAGTGACCATAGGTGTGTGGGTTCATTTCTGGGTCTTCAATTCTATTCCATTGGTCTACTGGTCTGTCTCTATACCAGTACCATGCAGTTTTTATCACAATTGCTCTGTAGTAAAGCTTTAGGTCTGGCATGGTGATTCTGCCAGAAGTTCTTTTATCCTTGAGAAGACTTTTTGCTATCCTAGGTTTTTTGTTATTCCAGACAAATTTGCAAATTGCTCCTTCCAATTCGTTGAAGAATTGAATTGGAATTTTGATGGGGATTGCATTGAATCTGTAGATTGCTTTTGGCAAGATAGCCATTTTTACAATGTTGATCCTGCCAATCCATGAGCATGGGAGATCTTTCCATCTTCTGAGATCTTCCTTAATTTCTTTCTTCAGAGATTTGAAGTTTTTATCATACAGATCTTTCACTTCCTTAGTTAGAGTCACGCCAAGATATTTTATATTATTTGTGACTATTGAGAAGGGTGTTGTTTCCCAAATTTCTTTCTCAGCCTGTTTATTCTTTGTATAGAGAAAGGCCATTGACTTGTTTGAGTTTATTTTCTATCCAGCTACTTCACTGAAGCTGTTTATCAGGTTTAGGAGTTCTCTGGTAGAATTTTTAGGGTCACTTATATATACTATCATCTGCAAAAAGTGATATTTTGACTTCCTCTTTTCCAATTTGTATCCCCTTGATCTCCTTTTGTTGTCGAATTGCTCTGGCTAATACTTCAAGGACTATGTTGAAAAGGTAGGGAGAAAGTGGGCAGCCTTGTCTAGTCCCTGATTTTAGTGGGATTGCTTCCAGCTTCTCTCCAGTTACTTTGATGTTGGCTACTGGTTTGCTGTAGATTGCTTTTATCATGTTAAGGTATGGGCCTTGAATTCCTGATCTTTCCAAAACTTTTATCATGAATGGGTGTTGGATCTTGTCAAATGCTTTTTCTGCATCTAACGAGATGATCATGTGGTTTTTGTCTTTGAGTTTGTTTATATAATGGATTACATTGATGGATTTTCGTATATTAAACCATCCCTGCATCCCTGGAATAAAACCTACTTGGTCAGGATGGATGATTGCTTTAATGTGTTCTTGGATTCGGTTAGCGAGAATTTTATTGAGGATTTTTGCATCGATATTCATAAGAGAAATTGGTCTGAAGTTCTCTATCTTTGTTGGGTCTTTCTGTGGTTTAGGTATGAGAGTAATAGTGGCTTCATAAATGAGTTGGGTAGAGTATCTTCTACTTCTATTTTGTGAAATAGTTTGTGCAGAACTGGAATTAGATCTTCTTTGAAGGTCTGATAGAACTCTGCACTAAACCCATCTGGTCCTGGGCTTTTTTTGGTTGGGAGACTATTAATAACTGCTTCTATTTCTTTAGGTGATATGGGACTGTTTAGATGGTCAACTTGATCCTGATTCAACTTTGGTACCTGGTATCTGTCCAGAAATTTGTCCATTTCGTCCAGGTTTTCCAGTTTTGTTGAGTATAGCCTTTTGTAGAAGGATCTGATGGTGATTTGGATTTCTTCAGGATCTGTTGTTATGTCTCCCTTTTCACTTCTGATTTTGTTAATTAGGATTTTGTCCCTGTGCCCTTTAGTGAGTCTAGCTAAGGGTTTATCTATCTTGTTGATTTTCTCAAAGAACCAACTCCTCGCCTGGTTAATTCTTTGAATAGTTCTTCTTGTTTCCACTTGGTTGATTTCACCCCTGAGTTTGATTATTTCCTGCCGTCTACTCCTCTTGGGTGAATTTGCTTCCTTTTTTTCTAGAGCTTTTAGATGTGTTGTCAAGCTGCTAGTATGTGCTGTCTCCCGTTTCTTCTTGGAGGCACTCAGAGCTATGAGTTTCCCTCTTAGAAATGCTTTCATTGTGTCCCTTAGGTTTGGGAACGTTGTGGCTTCATTTTCATTAAACTCTAGAAAGTCTTTAATTTCTTTCTTTATTCCTTCCTTGACCAAGGTATCATTGAGAAGAGTGTTATTCAGTTTCCACGTGAATGTTGGCTTTCCATTATTTATGTTGTTATTGAAGATCAGTCTTAGGCCATGGTGGTCTGATAGGATACATGGGACAATTTCAATATTTTTGTATCTATTGAGGCCTGTTTTGTGACCAATTATATGGTCAATTTTGGAGAAGGTCCCGTGAGGTGCTGAGAAGAAGGTATATCCTTTTGTTTTAGGATAAAATGTTCTGTAGATATCTGTCAGGTCCATTTGTTTCATAACTTCTGTTAGTTTCACTGTGTCCCTGTTTAGTTTCTGTTTCCACGATCTGTCCTTTGAAGAAAGTGGTGTGTTGAAGTCTCCCACTATTATTGTGTGAGGTGCAATGTATGCTTTGAGCTTTACTAAAGTGTCTCTAATGAATGTGGCTGCCCTTGCATTTGGTGCGTAGATATTAAGAATTGAGAGTTCCTCTTGGAGGATTTTACCTTTGATGAGTATGAAGTGTCCCTCCTTGTCTTTTTTGATAACTTTGGGTTGGAAGTCGATTTTATCCGATATTAAAATGGCTACTCCAGCTTGTTTCTTCAGTCCATTTGCTTGGAAAATTGTTTTCCAGCCTTTCACTCTGAGGTAGTGTCTGTCTATTTCCTTGAGATGGGTTTCCTGTAAGCAGCAGAATGTTTGGTCCTGTTTGTGTAGCCAGTCTGTTAGTCTATGTCTTTTTATTGGGGGATTGAGTCCATTGATATTAAGAGATATTAAGGAAAAGTAATTGTTGCTTCCTTTTATTTTTGTTGTTAGAGTTGGCATTCTGTTCTTGTGGCTGTCTTCTTTTTGGTTTGTTGAATGATTACTTTCTTGGTTGTTCTAGGGCGTGATTTCCGTCCTTGTATTGCTTCTTTTCTGTTATTATCCTTTGAAGGGCTGGATTCGTGGAAAGATATTGTGTGAATTTGTTTTTGTCGTGGAATACTTTGGTTTCTCCATCTATGGTAATTGAGAGTTTGGCCGGGTATAGTAGCCTGGGCTGGCATTTGTGTTCTCTTAGTGTCTGTATAAAATCTGTCCAGGCTCTTCTGGCTTTCATAGTCTCTGGTGAAAAGTCTGGTGTAATTCTGATAGGCCTTCCTTTATATGTTACTTGACCTTTCTCCCTTACTGCTTTTAATATTCTATCTTTATTTAGTGCATTTGTTGTTATGATTATTATGTGTCGGGAGGAATTTCTTTTCTGGTCCAGTCTATTTGGAGTTCTGTAGGCTTCTTGTATGATCATGGGCATCTCTTTCTTTATGTTTGGGAAGTTTTCTTCAATTATTTTGTTGAAGATATTAGCTGGCCCTTTAAGTTGAAAATCTTCATTCTCATCAATTCCTATTATCCGTAGGTTTGGTCTTCTCATTGTGTCCTGGATTTCCTGGATGTTTTGAGTTAGGATCCTTTTGCATTTTGTATTTTCTTTGACTGTTGTGTCGATGTTCTCTATGGAATCTTCTGCACCTGAGATTCTCTCTTCCATTTCTTGTATTCCGTTGCTGATGCTCGCATCTATGGTTCCAGATCTCTTTCCTAGGGTTTCTATCTCCAGCGTTGCCTCGCTTTGGGTTTTCTTTATTGTGTCTACTTCCCCTTTTAGTTCTAGTATGGTTTTGTTCATTTCCATCACCTGTTTGGATGTGTTTTCCTGTTTTTCTTTAATGATTTCTACCTGTTTGGCTGTGTTTTCCTTCTTTCTTTAAGGGCCTGTAACTCTTTAGCAGTGCTCTCCTGTAATTCTTTAAGTGACTTATGAAAGTCCTTCTTGATGTCCTCTATCATCATCATAAGAAATGTTTTTAAATCTGGGTCTAGATTTTCGGTTGTGTTGGGGTGCCCAGGACTAGGTGGGGTGGGAGTGCTGCGTTCTGATGATGGTGAGTGGTCTTGATTTCTGTTAGTAGGATTCTTACGTTTGCCTTTCGCCGTCTGGTAATCTCTGAAGCTAGCTGATTTAGTTGTCACTGTTAAGAGCTTGTTCTTCAGGTGACTCTGTTAGCCTCTATAAGCAGACCTGGAGGGTAGCACTCTCCTTAGTTTCAGTGGGCAGAGTATTCTCTGCAGGCAAGCTCTCTTCTTGCAGGGCAGGTACCCAGATATTTGGTGTTCGAACCAGACTCCTGGCAGAAGTTGTGTTCCACTCACTAGAGGTCTTAGGATCCCGTGGGGAGTCCCGTGTGGGCCCTTGCCGGTGTTGGGCAAGACTCTGCTGACAAGGTAGCCCGGGGCTCGAGTCGAGCGGAAGGGACTTGTGCCCCAGATCAGGCCCGGGTAGCCTGCTTCCCTATGTACCGCAATCTCAGGTTCCGCGCGATTGGATTGGGGCAGGCACTGTGTTCCACTCACCAGAGGTCTTAGGATCCCGTGGGGAGTCCCGTGTGGGCCCTTGCGGGTGTTGGGCAAGACTCTGCTGGCAAGGTAGCCTGGGGCTCTAGTCGAGCGGAAGGGACTTGTGCCCCAGCTCTTCAGTTTTTTTATTCAACTGAATATCTCAGTAGCAACAAAGGGAAATTTCTCTTCAACCATTCTGTAGATAACTATGAAGCAAACAGAATCGGATTTTTATCATTTTCAAATTGTAAAGTATCTAAGCATTAATCATCAATTTCTTCTCATATTATACAAAGACAAAAAAATAGATATTCAGGCTTCCTAAAACCAGATTTCTCCTGGTCAATTTATCAAAATATTTTCCTCTAGGCATGTTGAAAACATATACACTGAAAAACTTCAGTTAAAAAAATAAAGGAGTATGGGTTCATCAATAAAGAAGTGTATGGGTCACACTACACATAGAGAAAAGATAGAGACACAGAAACATTATAAAAGGCTCTAGATTAGACATTTGTCTCGATGCTATAACAAACTCCACGATTCAAGTAACCTAAGGAAGGAAACCCTTCTTTTGGCTCACAGTTCAAAAGCACAGTCAATAATGTTGGAGAAGTCATAGCACTTGAAGCTCGAGGAAGCTTGTACACTGCAGCCACATCCAGGAAGTAGAGAGCACAAACTCTGCTATTCAGCTATTTTTTTCCCCTTTCTATGTCTTCTGTGACCCTGGTCCATGGAATGCAATTGCCCACTGAATCAATGATAGCCCTTCAGAGATAGGCCAACTCTCTTGTTCCCATGGTGATTCTAGATCCTAGGATTTTTGTCCATACAAATTAACTGTTGCAAATCTACTCTTTGTCAAACTGACAGACATGTCACTTTTAAGCCATAACCTTCTACCTCTGAGCCTATCGGCAATGGCTCTCTCGTGCTTCTTATAAAACAAATTGCAGTCAGTCCGACCTCAACAGTCCCCATAGACTCTAGAGCATCCTACACTGTTTAAAAGTGCAATACATCTTTTGAAACGTGGCAGTCTCTTAACTTTGAGGCACTTGAACCTAAAAATACAAGATACATATGTCTAACATTACAGTGGTCTAGAGTACATATTTCCATTTCACATGAGAAAAATGAAGACATTGCAAGATCATACCAAACAAGATAAATACCCAACAGGGAATACACCAAATCCTGATGATCTATGTTGGGCATCTGGGGCTTATAATGAGTTATGTGGACTTTGAAAGCTTGAGTAGACCTGTCCCTCCTTTTGTGCTACCTGAAACACACACAGCTCTGCTTTGAGATTCTACTTCTTACCTACAAGCAGCTTTCTTCAGTGATTCTAGAGTCTTGACACCACAACATCCCACAATCACCTGTGTTTCGATATCCCCTCACTCCTATGATCTTTCTTCCCTCTCCAATGGCCATGTTCCAGTTTCCTGGATTCGACAGGCACTCCAAGTTAGAGGCATAAATCTTCATATTCAACCCTGGAGTTCAGCCATTATCAGGCATTTTTCAGACTCAATCCTCAGATCCAATTATGCATGAGAACACATGACTTTAACTTAGCAGAATTTAGAAATAATCACAGTTCACCATTTCTTTCAAATTCAGTCTCATTCACCACACTTTTTAAACTGCCATCATAATTTTATGCTGAAATTTTAATAAATTTTATTGGTTATTCTCTTCTTTAAACTTATGGTATTTAGGATTTGATTTGTAATAACTTATAAAAAGACAATGAATGATTATTTTATTACTATTATTTACTTTCATATTTTACATATACATTGTGTGTTTACTGGATCTCAGTAACATTTTGTAATATTAGAAGTCTTCATTTATTTCCAGTTCCCCTTCACATACTAGGCAATGACTTTGTCTTGCAATGTAACTCCTTGAAGTCACCAATGTCCTCTGCATTGCCAAACTTTGTGAGTACATTTCTTTCACTGTAATGCCCCAAAGAATACAATATTCCACACACCTTATTGCTTTCCTTCTCTTGTCCTATGGTGTCACAGTTTTGTAGCTTCTCCCTCTGCCTCTTTACAAGTCATTTGCAAACAGGAAAATCTTTTCTTATTTTATATCCAACCACGTAATGCACAAGTTTGCCTCAGTTCACACCTGGGGTTATTTCTGACATTTAATATATTTTCTCATTAGATTATCTCAAGCTTTTTAATAAATCTAGACAAATGCCAAAAGATCCCAAATTTATATCTTAGCCCAAAACTTCATATTTGCATACCATATTCAGAGTTTGATCACTTCTGATTTGATCATAAAAAGATAGAGAGCTATAAGAATATGTTCTGGCGGTGTCTGGGGGAAGGTATGCCTCAGCAGGCCCATGCAGAGGCATCCCCTCACCCATAAAGACCAGTCACAAGATGGTATAGTATAGAATAGAGTTTATTTAGGGCATGGGGAGGGGAGTTAAGAGAGAGATGAGGAAAATCTCTATTTTCCCTACTGTACTGGCCAGTTTTGTGTCAACTTGACACAGTTGGAGTTATCACAGAGAAAGGAGCTTCAGTTGAGGAAATGCCTCCATTAGATCCAACTGTAAGGCATTTTCTCAATTAGTGATCAAGGGGGAAAGGCCCCCTGTGGGTGGGACCATCTCTGGGCTGGTAGTCTTGGGTTCTATAAGAGAGCAGGCTGAGCAAGCCAGGGGAAGCAAGCCAGTAAAGAACATCCCTTCATGGCCTCTGCATCAGCTCCTGCTCCCTGACCTGCTTGAGTTCCAGTCCTGACTTCCTTTGGTGATGAACAGCAGCATGGAAGTATAAGCCGAATAAACCCTTTCCTCCCCAACTTGCTTCTTGGTCATGATGTTTGTGCAGGAATAGAAACCCTGACTAAGACACCTACTATTTATATTTTCTTCTCCCTATGCCCCCTAACCAATTCATACCATTTAATATCCTGAATATTTGCCTGAATGCCTACATCTTTTGACTCTGTATCAGCAAATAATTGCATGCAACAGGAGCAGTCCTCCCACCAGGGTTTATCTCTGTGTGATTATGGAAGATCCCATCATTGCAACGATGGGTTTTGGTGGTGGACTTGCCACAACATAGAATCGCCTAGGAAGAGCATGAGAAACTGTCTAAATTCTGATGGCTGGTGGGCATGCCTGAGATGGATTATCATTGGCTTAATTAAGATGATAAGACACACCTTAAATGAGAGCAGCTTGGGCTTAATAAGAAGAGAGGAACTTGAGCAATGACATACATGTGTCACATCACTTATCTCTGCTTTTGACTGTTACTATAATGAAATTAACTGCTTCACGTTTCTGGCAAGGATGAAATGGTGGAATGGAATATAACTTGGAACTGTGAACCAAATAAAACCTGTCTCCCTGAAGTTGCTTTCATCAGTTTTATCACAGCAACAAGAAATGACATTAAGGCAACTGGCCTAATAATACTAGCATTTGTCTGGATTTTCTCACAAGAATAAAACTGCCCTTGCCAAAGCATCATTAGAACATATAACTGTAATCATTCTAGCTCATTATTTATTGTTCCTATTTTACTTTGTTCAATTTATGAGTTAAATTTTTATCACATGTAAATGTGTTGGGTACATGTAGAAAATAAACCTGTACATTAAGTTCATCACTAGCCATAGCTTCAGGTGTACACTAGGGTCTTAAAATATGTCCCATCCTAATAACAGGGGACCAACCTCTCTGGTTAGCTTGAGCAAGATAGAAGTTATTGGCAGGTTATTGGAGTCTCACAAAACAGCCTGAAGGTAGGAATTATATACATTCAATTGCATTATGATATCTGGGCAGTTTAGTTTGTATACCAACCACGAATATAAAGTATATCTCTGAAGATGACCAGTTGAATTGCTCATTGGACAACACAGAAGAGGACATTTCATTCATTTCTATGAAGTCATGCTCTGCTCCTTGTCTCAGGAAATACATTATCAAATAAAGAAGTCCATAAGCTGTACAAGCTGTGATGAGGAGATAATTATTTAATGGAGAACAGATGTGCTGGTGAGAAAGATGCAAATGATGTTGGACTGACTATGAAAAACAGTATTCTTTACTTCCACAACTACATCATATCTATGTGCAAAATGTCAGAGAAACATTTACAAATAAAATTCCTGTGTAACAATAATCTACCTAGTCCCCAAAAGATAAAAGTACCATTCTCTATCTCTAGAGCTACGGCCAATATTCCTTGTCTCTCCCCCTCCCCTTCCCCTCCCCCCCCACTCCCCCTCCCCCCTCCTCCTCCTCCTTCTTCTTCTTCTTCTTCTTCTTCTTCTTCTTCTTCTTCTTCTTCTTCTTCTTCTTCTTCTTCTTCTTCTTCTTCTTCTTCTTCGTGTCTTCATAATCTTATGCATTACTCTATACCCTGGAAACTACATAGAAAATATAATCACCACAATTAAGTTGATAAAAGAGGAGGAAGGATATTTATTTGAAGTATGAATTATAGACATAACCCTTCATGGTTATGGTTACCATTTCTGCAACTAGTCCTCCTAGCATTATTTCTTTCCTCTAGTACCAGTAGCAGGTCCACATGGATTTATCCATGTTTCCAAATGGTCAATAGAATATATCCCTCACTGCCCAGACATTGAGATACCCAAGTCCTTGGTAAGCACATGTTTGTAGATTTGTAATCACCTCATAACTCCTGTCTGTAGCTGAATTGAAACAAATTTGTTCACATTCTATTACTTTACTGCCCCTGCCGGTGGTGTTTTTCTTGTTTATGCTGCCAAATTATGTGATAGAACAACGATGAGATAAAGGAGTTATTTGGGCTCATAGTTTCAGAGGGTTCTGTCCATGGTTGTTTTCCAGTATCTTGGTTAAAGCATCTCAGGAGGAACATGTGAAGAAGGTGACTTTTCCTCTCGCAGCAGACATGAAGAGAATGAGACAGGGATGGAAGGACCCAATACAACCTTCAAAAAATAACCACTGGGACCTACTTCCTCTAGCTAGAAACCATGGTCCAAAACTATTAACATTGCCTAGACTCTGTCTTACCCACACCTATGAAAATAAGCCCTCCACCTGAGACTCAGCGTTCAACATGGGAGTTTGTAGAAGATACTTCATATTCAAATGACAATGGAATGGTAAAGGAAAGTCTCCAAGTCAGCTCTTCATCATAACATTGTAGATGTAATGCTTTCTTCACAATATCCCTAGCTACATAAAAAAGCCAAAGTTACTATGTAGTAGAGTCCAAACTTCCAAGCAACTAAACATTCCCCAATTGAAACAAAAGTAAAATTTCAATGGCAACCATCATGCCAAGCATGAGGATAAGCTGCACTTAGCCATTTGCTATCAGGGAGCTGTTGGGTCACAGAGGTGAGTACATACATGAAGGTCCCAGATAATAAATGGCTGCTTTCTGGAAACTGGACTCTCAAGTTGGTAAAAGACAGAGTTAGCCTTCGTGAAAATAAATGTTTCTACCAAACCATTGTATGGTAAGTGACAAGTGATGAATCAGAGAAGCGCCTGTGTGGGATGGTTCGGGCATGTTATACAATGCTTATGTATTAGAAAACTGATCACCCAGTGCAAGGACAATAAGAGGCAGGGCTTTGGAGGAGTGATTAGATCAATCTATTGATGGATTCAAGTTGTGGATGGGAAGTGCTTAAACTGGAGGGTAGCGCTCATGGAGGAAGTAGATTGGGTACCTTAGAAAGATGTATCTTGTCCATGGTTCCTTCCTGTCTCCACCACCTTTCTTAATAAGGTAAGTATCTTTGCCTTATCACATGCTGCATGCCATGATGTTCAGTCTTACCTTAACTGCAGAGCATGAAGCTAGCTCATTGTACAAAAATCTTTGTAACTACAAGTCACTACAAGTCTTTCTTCATCCATATTGTTTTGCTCAAGTATTTGTCCCAGTGACAACAAGTCTAACATTCTATCCACCTAATTATTAAGAACTTTCTTTTCAGTGGATTCCAGGTGAACACTTAGAGACTAGTTTAAGACATTCACTTACATTTTTTTCTTCCAGAATTTCTTGTCACTTCTTCCCTAATTATACTCCTTCCAATTTTCCAAAAATGGATCCAAATTATTAATGGTTACCCATTAATTTATGTGAATCTCCATCATATGACATTCCACTCTAGCAAATGTAGCATTGTGACTCTGGCTTGCCTAAAGACTGCTGTGCTGGGCTCTAGGGAGAGGGTTTCCAGGCAGCCACAGGAATGGTAGGGTTGGTTGTAGTGATGTTTCTATTTTCGTTCATCCTTTCAACATCTAAGCCCCTTTCACTGAACATATCACCCAATATCTTCTTCAAGAAAGGAGTCTGCATTTAATTATTGTGAATGAAGTTTCAAAAACTTATTTTAAAAGAAGAGGGTAATGCAAATATGGTGACACCCTTGAAAGTTTCTGTGTTCCCCTCCAGCTTGTTACAGTAAAAACAAAAAAAACAAAAAAAAAAAAAACATGGACATTTGATGAGAAAGCTCCAACCAGAAATAAGAGCCTGTTTTTGACAAGAACTTTTCCAGCAGTTTACTAGGAAACTCAAGAATAGCAATTGTCACTTAGACCGCATATCCTTTACACAAACAATCTTAAATTAGAGAAAATCAGGAGAATGCAAGTCTACATCTTAGGAGCCATAACAACCAGATTTCAAAATAACTGCCTTGGTTGCAGTCCTGTCTTGACTCTCAACTGTCTCCATCCACTATTTTACAACTCTGCTTTAGTCTTTGTTTTCGCTGAGACTTGGAGATAAAAAGTCTTGAAAACCACATGGCACTGTCTTTTATAGTTTCAGTACTGTTGCATACATTAACCTTTTCTTTGATACTCAAATAAATTATGATTCTAAATTTTTATAAAGTTCACTATCAGCCAGACATGTTGGTGCAGGCCTTTAATCTCAGCACTTACGAAGCATAGGCAGGCAGATATATATGAGTTCAAAGCCATTCTGGTCTACAAAGAGACTTCCAGGCCAGACAGGTTTATATAATGAGACACTATATCAAAATAAGACAAAATAATAAAAATAAAAAGTGCTATCAAGTTTCTATGAGTTTAGTGAGAATGTTGGAGAATTCAGAGTCCGGTAATTCAGTTGAGATGAAAATTTCTTTGTGAAGTTGTGGTATGGAAAGTCTCTGAATTATCCATTGCATTATAAAATCATAACTAGGAGGTGTGTTCAAGATCATGCATGAAAGATGCAGCATCAGTTGTAGCCACTGTGCATATAGTCCTCCTTCTAGAAATATGCTGAGATACCCACATTGTAGAACAGGTTGACCTTTCATAATAATGAGCAATTTTTCTTCATCCATGATTTTCATATTGAGTCTCTATATTATTAGTTTGCCATTAAACCAACTGCTATAAAATTAGTTTTATATTCTAAAAATCTCTGTGGGCTTTATCATTATTGTCTATCACAAGGGCTGCTAGAATCAAGTAATAGTTTACCACTTCTCTCTGGAATATTTTACCCATTTCTAGGATGGTGAATCATTTTTAAATTCTCACCTAACATGTTTCCTCATTCTCAGGTAGCTATGTGAAGTCAACATTTGTTGCATCTTTATGCTGCTCTAATCTCTCTGCTACTAACTTTCTTACCAACAACTAATTTTTACTCACAAGAAACACTTCTAGATATTATTAGATTACTTACATAGTGTGTGTGTGTGTGTGTGTGTGTGTGTGTGTGTGTGTGTGTGTTCAATGGGTGTGAACATATGTATATGTGGGTGCATGTGCTTGTATTGTGTGTGGAGGCTAGAGATTGACATTAGAATATGAACAATACATTCCCACTGTTTCCTGTATGTTGCTCCTTTTGAAACTCTCCTAAGTTTTAGTGTGCTCTATCAAGGGATCGCAGTTAAATTATCCTGTCTTCTGTGTCATGTTCTTATGTTGTTTGGGGCACTTGGAAATTCATTCCACATGTACTCATAGGCCACAAATGCAGTGGAAACAATACAGAAAGCCCTGGCATGTCTTCCCACCCTTCTGTGCATACTTTTAAATTACTCAGTACATCACTGGCTTCTTTGAACACATGTGGCTTTTTTTCATTAAAACTGGAACTTCATCAGTGGGATGGGAATGCCAGCTCAGGCAAATGACACATTTGTTTCATCATCGTTATATAACCTGGCCAATCCCTTCCCCATAATTAATCTTTCTGCCCATCTTAAAGTCTGCCCGTGGGAACTGTGGTTTCCAATACTTGAGCTTTTGTGGTTTAACATTTAGGATTTTAATCTTCAAGCATTGTGATTTTCAGAATGGAGACATTAGGAATTTTGATGTTTGGGGATTTCAATTTTCAAGATTATGTTATTTTGGATTTAATATTTCAGTATCAAACATGTCATGTTTTCAATTTCAGATCTAGATACTAGTGTTCCTATAATGCTCTTTAATGCCCTTAGCCATATCTTGGAGGTTGAAGGTAGGTCCTAGTTTCCTAATACAGGTTTACAACATAGGACCCAGATTTATTCTAATCAAACCCAACCTAAATGCCTCCTTTTTACAATCTAGCTTCCATAGTACTAGAAAGTACTACACAACCTGCCAAGGGAAGGAAACAATAAATAATCTTATCTAGCTGTGATACCTATAGAAACTACAACATTGACCAGCATGGCAGGATATCTTTAAAGTCTGTTAGTGGTACTTGTATAGTGCCAGTACCCATAGCTCTAATGGGGCTTAAGACTCATACAATAGGAAAGAAATAATGACTAGTTCTAGAAACTAGTCAACTACTAGAGCTGGCGAGGTCATGAATCTTAAAAGAAACTCTACTAGTTCCACTTTACTAGACCAGCATAATTCCTAGCTACATTCTAAAACTTATCCTTATATCCACAGATAAATGCATGTCTCACCCTCATCACAGAAGTTTCTGTTTAGAGCAAATGAAGGCTACTACAGAAAAACCATACAATGTGAACCAAACACAGTGATCAACAAATCATACCAATCCCAGCACAAGCAAGATGGATCTTCAATGTAACTCCTGCACCTCAGGCCCAGGAAACATCACAGAGGAGGGTGGAAAAATTGTAGGAGTCAGAAAACCAGGAAGTCTGTTGAGACTGTGTCTCCTAGAAGAGGTTGCATGAATGAGACCTGAATTTTGTTATTATTGTTGTTGAATAAGTTGATTGCAAGATTACTTTACATTTCTTAATGTGTATTTATTTCTTTTACATTTCCAATACTATTCCAAAAGTCCCACACACACTCCCCCACCCACTCCCCCACCCACCCACTCCAACTTCTTGGCCCTAGCATTCCCCTGTACTGAGGCATATAAAGTTTGCATGACCAATGGGCCTCTCTTTCCACTGATGGCCTACTAGGCCATCTTCTGATTCATATGCAACTAGAGACACGAGCTCCGGGGGGTATTGGTTAGCTCATATTGTTGTTCTACCTATAGGATTGCAGATCCCTTCAGCTCCTTGGGTACTTTCTCTAGCTCCTCCATTGGGGGTCCTGTGATCCATCCAATACCTGACCATGAGCATACACTTCTGTGATTGCTAGGCCCCAGCATAGTCTCACAAGAGACAGCCATATCTGGGTCCTTTCAGCAAAATCTTGCTAGTGTATGCAATGGTGTCAGCGTTTGGAAGCTGATTATGGAATGGATCCCCGGATATGGCAGTCTCTAGATGGTCCATCCTTTCGTCTCAGCTCCAAACTTTGTCTCTGTCACTCCTTCCATGGGTGTTTTGTTCCCAATTCTAAGAAGGGGCAAAGTGTCCACACTTTGGTCTTCGTTATTCTTGAGTTTCATGCGTTTAGCAAATTGTATCTTATATCTTGGGTATCCTAAGTTTCTGGGCTAATATCCACTTATCAGTGAGTACATATAGTGTGAGTTCTTTTGTGATTGGGTTACCTCACTCAGGATGATGCCCTCCAGGTCCATCCATTTGGCTAGGAATTTCATAAATTCATTATTTTTAATAGCTGAGTAGTACTCCATTGTGTAAATGTACCACATTTTTCGTATCCATTCCTCTGTTGAGGGGCATCTGGGTTCTTTCCAGCTTCTGGCTATTATAAATAAGGCTGCTATGAACATAGTGGGGCATGTGTCCTTCTTATTGGTTGGAACATCTTCTAGATATATGCCCAGGAGACCCAGAAATGAACCCACACACCTATGGTCACTTGATTTTGACAAGGGAGCTAAAACCATCCAGTGGAAAAAAAGACAGCATTTTCAACAAATGATGCTGGCCCAACTGGCAGTTATCATGTAGAAGAATGCGAATTGATCCATTCCTATCTCCTTGTACTAAGGTCAAATCTAAGTGGATTAAGGAACTCCACATTAAACCAGAGACACTGAAACTTATAGAGGAGAAAGTAGGGAAAACCCTGGAAGATATGGGTATAGGGGAAAAGTTCCTGAATAGAATAGCAATGGCTTGTGCTGTAAGATGGAGAATAGATAAATGGGACCTCATAAAATTGCAAAGCTTCTGTAAGGCAAAAGAAATCGTCAATAAGACAAAAAGGCCACCAACAGATTGGGAAAGGATCTTTACCTATCCTAAATCAGATAGGGGACTAATATCCAATATATATAAAGAACTCAAGAAGGTGGACTCCAGAAAATCTAATAACCCCATTAAAAAATGGGGCTCAGAGCTAAACAAAGAATTCTCACCTGAGGAATACCGAATGACTGAGAAGCACCTGAAAAACTGTTCAGCATCCTTAATCATCAGGGAAATGCAAATCAAAACAACCCTGAGATTCCACCTCACACCAGTCAGAATGGCTAAGATCAAAAATTCAGGTGACAGCAGATGCTGGCGAGGATGTGGAGAAAGAGGAACATTCCTCCATTGTTGGTGGGATTGCAAGCTTGTACAACCACTCTGGAAATCAGTCTGGTGGTTCCTCAGAAAATTGGACATAGTACTACCAGAGGAGATCTGAATTATAACTGCCCTATAGAAGTGCTAACACAGGTAGGGAATGCCATCAGGTCCCACTCCAAAAAGAGAAATATAGAAACCAATGACTGATGAGATAGAGATAGAGAGAGAGAGAGAGAGAGAGAGAGAGAGAGAGAGAGAGAGAGAGGGAGAGAGAGAATAAATTAGTCTATCCACCTCTCCTAGGGAAGAGCTCTGTAATTAGTTATCCAACACAACCACTCAGTCCTAAAACCACATACATACCAGCACCAGAAGGGGACTCAGCAAGCTGTACTGATATATTTGAATATATTCAAATAAAAAGAAGCCATCACTATGAGAAGAAGATGGGAGAAACATGGCAGGGCTTTGTGAGAGGGGATGTGAGAGGAGTTGGAGAAAGGAAAGGGAAGGGTGAAACAAAGTGTTTGGATTTTAATTTTAAAATATATTAAAGTTTTATGTTAGCATTTTGTTTTTCTTTCTAAAAGGCATTTGTTCCTGCTTTCTCTTTACTTAATGGCTTTTCTTCTATAGTTCATATATACAGTCTCTGTAATAATTTTAGTTAGCCTGTGTGGTGGGAAATATCCATGACTGTGGGTATCTGTTTATGTACTGTGGCCTACTACCCTGCTTGCCTCTGTTTCATCTGAGTTTACTCTATTTCTTTCTTCTTTTTTAAAAGATATGTTTATGTTATGTATGTGAGTACACTATCATTGTGTTCAAAGACATCAGATCCTGTTACAGATGGTTGTGAGCCACCATATGGTTGCTGGGAATTGAACTCAGGACCTCTAGAAGAGCACCAAGTCCTCTTATTTACTGAGCCATTTCTCTAGGCCCTACTCTTTATTTCTTCTTCTTCTTCTTCTTCTTCTTCTTCTTCTTCTTCTTCTTCTTCTTCTTCTTCTTCTTCTTCTTCTTCTTCTTCTTCTTCCTCTTCTTCTTCTTCTTCTTCCTCTTCCTCTTCCTCCTCTCCCTCTCCTTCTCCCTCTCCCTCTCTCCTTTCTCTTCCTCCTCCTCTTTCCTTTCTCTCTTTCTCCATCTGACACTTTAGAGGTTTTCTAAGGTTTTTAATGTTGTTTCTAAAAACTCTTTCTTCACAATTAAAAACAAAACTCAAAAATGATGATGGGAGTCTCTGCCCACATGACTGATTGTGACAAGTGATGACCTTATAATGTGACCAGACTAAATCTAGGCCTATATGATCAATATTATTGATTATCAACTTGACAGACTCTATAATCATTCAGGAGACAGTCTGGTTATGCTTGTAAGAAGAACTCTAGATTCAGTTAACTGATGTGCAATGGCCCATCCTAAACATAGGTGACTCTTTGGCATGGGCTGGGACCCTGTTGGCAGTATTTATCGCTCTTTGCTTTATGACTGCAGAACAAGGTCTGCCTCGAGGTTCTGTCCACTAGACTTGCATGCTATGATGACGTATGCCTCAAACAATGAACCAAAGTAAACCTTCATCCTTTAAGTTGTTTTGTAAAGATCTTTTGGGGTTTTGTTTGCTTATTTTGAAAGCAGCAATGAAAACACTAATACAACATGTCATTTGAATACCAAATTCAACATGCAAGGCTTTTCAATAAATTAACACACACACCTCAAAATATAAATAAATAAAATCAGTTTTTCGGTCTTCTGCCTGGGAAATTACTCAATAGGAAACATTCTAGGGACCAAAGCAGAGGAAGAATAGTAGCTGAATCTTACATCACAGTGACTCCAGAGTGCAGCTCATCACAGCCACCCTCAGGTAGACATAGAATTCAAGTTATAACCCATTAGTTAGGATCCAGTGAGAGAAAAATTCCAATAACTTACATGTCTGGGTTAGAAAACAGTAACCATGCTGTACTAAGAAGGGTCAGACGAATCTAGCACATTTTCAAGACTTTCTGTAGATATTCCCCCTTTCCCATCAATCCTCCATCTTGCCCTCTAGGTAATGAAGCCATCCTTGGCATTTTTAGGCATGTATAGGACAAACAGGCTTGGCTCCTTGTGCTTCTTGCACCAACAGTTTTATCTATAGTCTGATAAGTGAGTCCACCCAGCAGATTTCCAGCATGAAAGTAGTTGGCAAATATTTTCAGCCTGCTGCGGTATTTGACATTACCATTCCTTCTTCTTTTATGTAGGGTTTTACACTTTTAATAATGTTTTTATGTGTCATTTTGGTAAGATTCCAGAGAAAGTCACAAATAAGTGAATGCAATTAACTTGCTTCACCTAGTTGTGTCCTGTTTTAGAAAAAAACAAAAAAAAATCATATTTACACAAGCTCTTTAGAAATCACAGGTGAAATTATTCAGCAAGGACAACTCACTTCTGACCATGAGGCTATTATCTCTTTACCTGTAGAAAAAATATATAATTCATCCCTTTGTGTGTAGCATGTACCCTTCTGGTTGTTTCATAGTGAATTTTCATTTATTGTTTGATTAGTCATTAAGTGAAATTAGTGACTAGGCTTAAAAATTAGCTTCCATGACCTCCTCCTAGCTGGATAGCTTTCAGGGTGTTGGAAGATGTTTATTCATCTTGCTGGTATAAAAAAGCTTCAACAGTTTTACCCAGCAGTGAACCCTACAAACTATGATATAAGCCTGCCAAGTAAGATGTACCATTGTGCAATAGTGGCTCCTATGGAGGTAACTAACTGCTCTCTAGTTGGATTTGAGGCTAACTCTAGTGGAAAAGCTATACCTGGTATTATAGATTCACTTAAAAGTCCACGACAGGAGCGGTCATAGGCCCATGGGGAACTTAATTCTGTTGTTTAAATAAATTTAAATAGTGCTGAACCATCTTCTAAATAGAGTTTTTTAATTGGATATTTTCTTTATTTACATTTCAAAATGTTTTCCCCTTTCCAGGTCTCACCTTTGGAAACTCTCTCTCCCATCCCCTCTCCCCCTGCCTCTATGAGGGTATTCACCCACCCACCTACCCACTCCCATCTTCCTGCCCTGGCCTTCCCCTACACTGGGGTATCGAACACCCTCAGGCCCAAGGGCCTCTCCTCCCACTGATGTCTAACATGGCCATCCTCTGTCACATATGGGGCCAGGTAAATGTAGTTTTTATAGCAATAGACAAGTACTACTTTCAGCCTTAATCAAAGAAACCTTCCTTTTTCCAGTGAATTGTAGTAAATGCAGGGACTCATGACTACAGAAGAACTTGAGAATAAATGATGGTTGATTATTTACCCCTAAATAAGGCATTTATACCATCCCCTCCAAAGTTCAGGGAATATTATTGAAAATTGGTGGAAAGAATATAAGAACCAGAGGATAAAGCAGGGAGGACGAGAGGCTGAGAAATGTTTTCTACTGTTTAATCCACAGCTATTGTGATCACAAACTTTCAACAACTTCAGATAACTGTCTGGGGTTTACACAAGCTCAGGAGCAACCAGACACAGATGGAGAGAAGGCCTAGGGAGTCCTAACCCTCACAACATACCTATTTGCTAAAGACAGCTTCAGGAAAGATGGGAGTCATTGCCTTCAGTTGTAATCCCACTGACTGCCTACCCAATTCAGTGATCACACAGATGGCCCTAGTTAAAATAAATAGGCCACAAAACAAAACTAAAAGTTATGAATCTGGGACAGGTATAGGTAAGAAAGAGACAGTTGGTAAGGGTAGGACAGAGATAAAGTGTGGAGAAAGAGTTAAAAATTATATTATATAAATTGTATATAAATTACTCAATTGTGTAAGTGTATTATGTAATGTATATTATACAATATAAATATTAAATTGTATAAATACATAATTATATTATACAGTATATAATATAAATATGAATTATATGAATTGCATATTTAATTGAATGACTTTGTCAAAGAACTCAATAAGAAATAATTAGCTTTGGTTCAAAATCTAAACAATGTTGACATTATCTTTTCAAGCACAGAGGTGAGACAGAAAGACAGAGACACATGGGGAGAGAGAGAATTATTCTTGAGTAGAAAGCATTCAGTGTTGCAATGTAAGAAGACTGTCATGAAGTCGACAGGTGTGATCCAGGGTGATGCACATTGAAAGGTGATAGTCACTGTGATTTTCTAAGCCAGATGGATGAGGAATTGTGCTGAACTCAACCCCTACTTAGTCTTTGGGAAAGATTTATTAAAGTGACATATTTAGGGAAATAATACATTGCTGAAAATAACAAAGAGACAATGTCAAGACAAGTGAATTGCCTTATTGCGAATAGAACAACTGGCAAAGCTAACCCTGGGAAACAATGGTGCAGAATACTACTGGTTAAAGCTTTGTGTCTGCTCTTAACCCTCCTCCATCTATTGGGCCACTTATTATTACATCTGGATGATGAAGCACCAAAGAGCCTTCTGGGCATATCACAGCTTATTTTCATAGGGCAGCTGTCCTAGACACAATACTTTCATGTCCAAATAGCAAACAGATAAAAGACTATGAATCCTTTTCAACACCAGTGCTTGCATTCAACACTTCAAAGCCATATTTTTTTATCATGTTGATGGCTTGCAAGAGCAACATCCCCAGCTTTGGATGAGGCACCTGGTGTTACACTGCATCCATCAGATCACATTGTATTAGGTTACAGAGCAGGTCAGCACAAATGTCCATGTTCAGAGAAGGCCCTGACTTTCAGCCAAGTCGTTTGGCACCACTCAAGTTGTCATCAATTTCAATTACTTGTAGATCATTTCAGAAGATATTAAGATAATTATTGGCTGTTCTCAGAAGGGTAAGATGCCAGCAAAGCACTCATAGAGCTGTCTCCATCCATAAATTGTAGGACAGACACTCTATATCTCAAAACAGTATAATTCATGTCGTGCTCATGGATGACCACTTCAAACCCTTTATCCCACATTTAAGTTATAGACTTGGGTAAGTTCTCCAGTAGATGTTAAAATGCATTCAGTTTGTTTAATCTAAGATATTTTTTCACATAGTTGGTAGAAATCTCTCACTGAAAATGTTGTTAGAGGGTATCGTCCACCCAACCTATGTTGTACTTAAAAAAGATGGAAAGTAAAGCTTCTCAATTTATGTTTTTAAAATGTATACATTATACAACTAATAATTTGGAAGCACTGCCATTTATAGTGCAAAAGTTCTCTCTAAGGCTAGTGTCTAAAATACAACTATGGACCCCACCACCTAGTCAAGGCTGAATATTGTATTAAACAACAAACAAAAGAAAACAAAACAAAACACACACACACACACACACACAAAATGAGGGTTTGGGCCAGAAGAAGACACTGAAGGAAAGGCACTGGGAGAACCCGGCTAAGGACTCCAGGTCTGATTCATCCACAGTGGGCGCAGCCACCTTCCTGTAATCTCAGATGACTATATTGACCTCATCGAGAAGCTGCACTATGGTCAAATCATCAGGGCTCAGAATAGAACTCCATGTTAGAAGAAAGTTTTCCCACGAGTCTCTTACCTTTTCACATGTCTCACCAGCAGACATGCCTCTGGGCTTTAATATAGAATCTTTTTTCCAAAGATTTTTATATAGTACACAACCTTAGGAGATGGAGAAAGCCCAAGAAAGTTTCTACAGTGGAAAGCATATGTATTTGCTCCCTAGTGAAACAAGCACTTACCACACAGGGTAGAAGTTGGGCAAAATTATATTATATTATGAATTATAGCACCAAATAATATTCACAAGACACTACATGGCCTAATCGAGTCTTTAAAAATTCCTAGTTAACTAACAGGTGAAAACTTTTATCATATTGGCAACAACATTGCATATACAACACTCACCTTTTATCATTGCCTGGAATCTGAAGGGCAGAGGTTAATCAATAAATACAAGGAAACTCATGCAGCCTATTCTATCTCTTGGCTCTGTCATTAAGTCCATGTTTATCTGCGCATCACTTAAACACCAATTCTTAGTGGAAGAAAATCACTGATAGACAAAAGTACTTTCTTTATTCAAGGACGGGGAACTTGAAAAGATAGAAACCACCATTCTCCAGGAAAGACCATGTTCTTGACTCTACCTTTGAATGGGCTTAGACCATCTGTTGGGTGAATTGTTTTTGTTTTTGTTGTTGTTTTTTCTTTTCTTTTCTTTTTTTTTTTTTTCTTGTTTTTGTCATTCAAAGGGTGCCCCCCATACACACATATTCCAGAATACCACAGCTAATCTCAGCCTTTTGGAAGCAAATGTTTCCAATACTTTAGGCAAAGGTAAAGTTAAAATCCACAAACACTTACATGGTCTGTGTTAGCTGATGCACAAGGCTAACAAACAAGAAGATTTGCTCACTTAGATAATATATGAAGACCACCTAACGTTCTGGTTTCTGTAAATCTAAAGGAAGACTATTTAACAGCTTGCATTCATTGGGTAGGTGTGGATTTCCTTTACAGTTTAGAAATAGTTCTAGGAGAAACGGCTCCCAACAGAATGCCTTCAATCATGGCCTCTCTGAGTCTATAAGACTCATATTTTTGGCCAAGGTCCACAGCATTACGGACAGTTAAGATGTTAATGCATTAGCTCATAGGAGTG
Organism: Mus musculus; assembly: GCF_000001635.26. Taxonomy (NCBI): domain Eukaryota; kingdom Metazoa; phylum Chordata; class Mammalia; order Rodentia; family Muridae; genus Mus; species Mus musculus. The sequence continues at coordinate 94,332,660 of NC_000075.6, forward strand.
CTAAAGACCTGATGCTATCATTTGATAGACATATGAACTTAGACAAGACCAAACTCAGGAGAGCTTCAGTTTGTATTTCTATGTTAAAAAAAATTCCTGAGAAATATTTAGCATAGTTCCTAACACTGTAAAATTCAAAACTATATTGACATTGAATTTTGCTAATTTTTACTCTTCTTAGTACTTATGTACAATTTTTATGTTGAAAGTAAATATTCACATTTTCCTTCTGTTTTTATCATGTGGTTATTTTTATGCAATTTGAAAATAAAAGTATATAATAATATACAACAGATGTTAGGAGTTCTGGATGTAAGTATTATGTAGACACTTGTAGACACAAGAAAAGCTCCCAGATCTCAAGGAGCGAGACATAGTTATCCCTGGAGATAGGAATTATAATTGCTACCATATAGAGAAAAACCTTATAGAAGTGCAATCAGACCACCTTATGGAGAGACCTTGGCTTTGACAGCATCTCCAAAACTCCTTAGGTGACACTACACTGGGTGCAGACAACAGCCCTGGTAAATGATTGCTTTCTTTTCTCCTTCTGAGGTGGATGGCAAAGCATGACTTGGAGTGGCTGGAGAGCTTGAAAGCAAGACTGGTGTGGCTGTGCTTTTTCAGAAGCTCAGAGCCCATTGTGTGAGTAAAATCAAGCATGAGGTAGGTGAAGTAAATTCTCCCCAGGTGAAGAAGTCAGTCTACATCAATCTTCTGAGTAAAGTAAAGAAAGCACTGAGGGGCAAAGCATTCCTGTTAGAGAGATGGTAAAAGGACTCGATGCTATCACAGACCGAAGATGACTCCACCTTTTCTAAGCCTCAGTGTCAATATCCAACATCAAGGCTTCCACAAACATAAATGCAAATGCCCTCGCTCCAGTCTTGCTGAGGTCGCTGTGGTTCTGTGGTTTCTTCCCAAACACAAAACAATATCATAGCACATTCATCAAAAAGTAAGCTTTGTTTATCTCTATGTTGATGACTCAAACAACTTCTGTAGCCAAATATGATATAGCCATTAGTCAGACGGGGTGTACAAATATGCCTGCAGCAAATCTTTATGACAGGGAGGTTGTTTGTTCTGAATGAAAGCGCCTCTGTTTTTGACATCAGCATGTTTCTTTCATATGTTTGTAAAACATGATACTATCCAGGGCAGGAAAGTCAAAACAGGATTGTTTCTGACTTACATGCAGAATAAACAGTTTCATCAAAACCATCCAGTTTTAGACCACCCATAGACCAAGATTTTTCCAGAGATCATTCAAACCAAACATGAATGTTTAAACCACAAAACTTACAGCTAAAAGCAATTGTAATCTGTAAACCAGGAATATGTGGAAATAAAATGTAAAAATTTGGCAAGCAACTCCCTAACTCTTGTTTCTAAACTCACAACTATAACAATCAAAACCAAGTTAATCAATGTTCCCTTTCATTAAAAAAAAAAAAAAATGGTCATAACGTTTGAACAATGTCTTTGGCAAATGTCAGACCCTTTTTTTTTGTTTGTTTTTGTTTGTTTGTTTGTTTTGTTTTTTGTTTTTTTTCCATTTTTTATTAGGTATTTAGCTCATTTACATTTCCAATGCTATACCAAAAGTCCCCCATTAGCATCATTTCACTTAGAGTGGTCCTCTCAGATGTTGCTAACGTTGAGACTTAGACATTAGGTGGCTCAGTAGTTCAAGTACTGCATAGTAAAGGTAGGAGTGGACTTTGTTCCTACTGTAGAAATACTGTACCTTGTCATTTCATGACGATTAGCGTGGGATTGTCACAAAGAGTAGTCTAATGGAAAAGAAATGGTTCCCTCCTTCTTATCTGAACTAGCCTGTGTATGTCTGGAATCGTGAACTGTTGAGAAAGATAGAAATCTAACTTCACTGAAGTAGGGGTGAGAAGATCTGATCCTTTCTGTCAGTAGGAAAGACAGTGACCTTTGGAATGTCTGAAATTTTTAAGCCCTACTGTCTTATTTTAGAAAATAATGATTCTACTATCTGCTCATATAACTCCTCTAAGTTATTATGGAGCCAAAGGCACTAATGGTTTGAAAAAAATCGTACATAGAAAATATATATCACTAATATTTCAATACCCATGAAAGGTATTCTCCAAAAATATTATACTAATTTCTTTTAAGTAGATAAAAAAATATTTGCAATATCAAAGTGTTTAACATTATTAGACTCCCAACACATTTTTAAATACCTTGTGCTAATATGTGAAACTCAAATGTGTCTGTCAAAAGTTGAGCCACTAGGACTTAGGAAATTTCTTGGAACCCTTGAAACCTACTGGCTTTGGATATACCATTGTAGACTCTCATTGTACATGCTCTAAATTCCCATGTTAATCTACCTCCAAAGGCATTTCTCCTTTATCTTCCTCTTACTTGATAATCCAAAGATATGCTGATGTATCCCAGGCAAACCACAACTATGGACTCTCATGTGCTAACCTCAATGAACATTACCTTTTTCATTAAAAACAAACAAACAAACAAACAAACAAACAAAAAAACCTAAGTTCTCCCATATCACAGTAGGCCAGAGGCAAAGTATTTTTCCATATTTCTCTTTGCTATGTTTGGCTATACCAGCCAAGCAACTTCTCAAGCCATTCACCTACAACATGGTATCACATCAAGAGATTTAAAGAAAAACAACCCTAGGGAATTACTTTACAGTATACTCTCCCTGAGCGTAATAATTATCTATGTTGATCTACAAAGCCCTGAGATTGCACAGCCCACACCTGTGCTACTTAGTGAACACTTAGCTGCCCTGAAGGTTACACTTCTTGTCAATAAGTGGAATAACACACAACATTCACTAATGAATGAGATACTTCCAATTAGAATCGAATATAGTTAAATACTACAGATCAAAGTCAGCCATAGGAGGAACATTTTGCGGTATCTACAGGGTTTCCCACATCACTTCAGACATCTTGTCCCTGTATAACTGTGAATCTTTCTAACTCTTCTGTGTAACAACAGAGCATTATCAGACAGGGATGCTCATGTGGCCAAAGTCTTTAGTTTGCCTCCATGATTAAGTACACACATGGCTAGTCTTAGATTGTAGTTCTTTCATAAACCAAAGTAATTCTAAATAGCTTAACACTCTCTCAATAAGGCAGATTGGTAGACCTGCTGCCATGACAAAAATCTCCTAAACCAAACAAGGATCTCTTATCTAACAAGATATTCTGAAGGTCTAAGGAAAACTCCAGTGGCCAGCAGTCAAGGACAAAGCTTCCTTCTAGACAAAAACAAGGTCTATACTGCAAAGACAGATTTTATTTCTTCTCATTTTAAAGGTTAAAAACTGAGGAAGGAGATGAAATGATTGACCCATGCCTGTATAACTAGTCAGAGGTACAGTTTGGATTCAAATTTGAAGCCTCTGTTTTTAACCATAGAGCTCTGATTCACATAGAAACTCAGAATTGCCTCTCAATAAGTTATTGATTCTCTCTTTTGTCTGCAACCAAGAATTCCCATCCTTTCAAGTAAAGCCTTACCCACTTCAAGTTGTTTACAATAGAAACTCCAGCTTCAACTTACCAACTCCCTAATTAGGAAGACAGCCAAAGATGATTTCCTTTTTCTAAAATGATAGAGCCACCAACTTTGCTAATTGCCACCATAATGGTTGAGTACCTGTTACAAATACTGCACTATGGAAGGGGTCCTGATCCAGCCTGCCAACTATGTCACATCTGCTCCTAGGGGAGGGGTAGTCATATTTCTGGAACTTGTAGATGGGCAGGGAGTACCAGACACCTCCCTCAGCTTCTCCTCCCTCTCTCCTGCCCTCACACTGGAAGATGGGGCTAACTGAACTGTGACTATTCTTTCTCTTTTACTTTTTAATGCTAGGTCTACTGGGTGAGAAGAGCAGGGAACAGGATTTGCTTTAGCAACATAGGCAAAGCAAGTTCTGCTTTGAAATTCCTTTGGCCAATTTAGGATTAAAAGAAAATGAAATAAAACAGAATGGATTCTTCAGGGTTCCATTGGGTTCTCCAGAACTGTGTAAATTGGTAGCTTTATTTGTGCCACTACAGTAGTCCTGGTTTTAATTCTGTTTTTCACACATGGTAACATTTTTATTATTCTTTTGTCCCTGAGCTTCTATCTGTGCTGAATTATATTTGCTGAATTTGTGTACGTTGAGGAACTTTGCATTCCTGGAATGCAACCAACTTAGCCATGATGAATGATCTTCTTAATGTGTTCTTGAATTCACTTTTATAGTGTTATAGTAAGAATTTCTGCATCTGTGTTCTTTAGGAAAATTGGCCTGTAGGATTGTTGTTGTTGTTTTGTCTACATATATTTTCCAGGTTTTAAATAATTAATTTGCTAGTGCTCTCTCTTTATTTTAAGGCAGAGTCTTGCATGGTCAGGGGTGCCTGGAACTCTCTATGTGGCCAAGAGTAACCTTGAATTTCTAAATCTCCTGTCTCTATCTCCCAAGTAGTAGGATTACACAGCATGTGCCACCACATACAGATCCATATATCATTTCTCTTCTGCTTTATGAAACAGTTTGAGGATCATTAGAGTTAGCTCCTCTTTGATGGTTTGGTAGCATTTTTTATTAAATCCATCTTATCCTTGACTTCCCTTTCTGGGAAACTATTATTGCTTCAATCTCATGACTTGTAAGCACCATGTTTATATTACTTATATCCCCTTAATTTAACTTCAGCAGGATGGATGTGTCTAGGAAATTGTCTATTTGTTTCCAGTTTTCCCAGGATTTTGGAAAAAATAAGTTCTCAAAGTATTCCCCAATAGTCCTCTGGTTATAACTGTAACCTCGGGTATCATCCCCCATTCTCTCTATAATTTAAATTTATTTTGGTTCTACCTCTTCTCTTTTGGTTATATTAGCTAGAGTTTTGTTAGTCTGCCTTGTATTTGCAAATAATTAACTCCAATTGATTACACTCATTATTTTCTGAATTTCTATTTAATAGACTTCTGTCCCTATCCTTATTATTACTTAAAACCTGCTGCTTTATGGGTTGGCTTGTTATTCATTTATTAAGATCTTCATGAGAATCACTGATTTATTTATTTGAGATCTCATAATTTTAAATATAATCACTCATAATGACGGTCTATTCCCCTAAGAATTTCCTTAGCCAAATTTCAGAATGGCTGGTGATGCGTTGGATTGTGTTTTTATTTGCTTCACTGCTTTCCTTATCCAACATTTCTATGTTTTCCACCAGAATCACAATTTACTCACTAAGTTTTTCTTCTATTTTGCATAAAAATAAACACACACACACACACACACACACACACACACACACACACACACACAGTGGATGACTTCCTTATCCAGTGTGCTGACTTTCTCTTGAGGTCCTAAGTTGACTTCCTACTTTATTCATCTTTTTGATTGCATGCCTTGCGTTTTAGACTTAGTACTTAGCTGGATATGACCTGGAAGCCCCCTTCCTGAGAACTAACTTGCATAGTACCAGGAAGTGCCCTGCAGCCTGCCAAGGAAGAAGAGTGATCAATAGTCTCTACCCAGAGGCAATGCCTATAAGCCAGAACAATGACTAGCACATGAGATTCCTAAAAGTGCAGTACTCTGATATCTTGGTGGTTACCAGTAATATCCAACAGGACCTAAAGCCTACTAAATAAGAGGGAATATATGCCTGGCACTGGAAACTTAGCCAACTATTCATGGCTGGTTGACTACCCATGGCTGGTGACTATCCATGTTGGTGACTACCCATGGTGACACTCATGGCTGGTGAGGCATTGGAACCTAGAAGAGAACCTTCAACTGCTACCTTTCCTAAACCAGTCTGATATCTACCTGCATTCTTTTTTGTTTGTTTGTTTTTGTTTTTGTTTTTTGAGACAGGGTTTCTCTGTGTAGCCCTGGCTGTCCTGGGACTCACTTTGTAGACTGTGAGGAGCAGGTGTGGCAGCAGTCCCAAGATGGCGCCTGGGACTGTAGCCAAGTCTTATGACTTGCATCTGACTTCCTCATACACCTGAAAATAAGCCATGGCCATCGTGAGAGCTGCACAGGTGCACCATGATGCTGGTGGTTTAAACAAGTCCATATTTGGTGGAGACATGCCCCTGCTGCCCTGATTGGCTGAAGCTGCGTGCCTGGTGAGGTGACGTGGCCTGCTGTGAGTGGATGGGGACTGAGAGTATATAAGAGTGAGAGGCCCGGGGTTCGAGGGAGAAAGATGAGGAGAGAGATAAAGTTGAAGCGAGAGAGATGAAGACGGAAGTTTGCTGAATAAACTGCTGTTAGAAGAACTGGTGGTCGTGTCTTTCTTGCTGGTCGAGAGCAGACATGACAGCAGACCAAGCTAGCCTTGAACTCAGAGATCTGCCTGCCTCTGCCTCCCCCAAGTGCTGGGATTAAAGGCGTGCACCACCATGCCGGCTTTCTACCTGCATTCTTAACACATACACTTATACCCATAGACTTTTACCTTTCATCAAATTTTTTTTGTCTGCTGCAAAGAGTGACCATTACAGAAAATTGTAATGTGAGACTGGTCCAGATGTGAGAACTGTGTAACTGTTCTCTATTCTCTTAGGGGAAGTAACTATGGGGTACCGTTTACTGCAGCTATGGACAAGGAAGCTATGAATTTGAATAAAAAACATGGGGGACATAGGAAAGGTAGAAGGGAGGAGGCAAGTGATATAATATAGTACACAACTGAGAAAGCAATACTCACAAGGAGTCTTGATGAGGTTCATTTTTATTCTGCAAGTTAAATAGGTAAAAGAAAGGGAAAATATAAAGCACAGTGGCTATTAACAGAGAAATTGGAAGCACCAAAGACAGGAAGTGGAATAAAGACGTTGCTTGGGATGAGGAAATACAAATGTGCAACAGGCACACAGAGGAAAAAGACCCTCTGTGAAGAAAGCTGCTTCTCAGAGCCGGGGAAGAAACATGGAGCCTCTGAGGTGTTTCCTCCCCTGATTTAGGGTTGGTCAGTTTGAAGTCAGGATGGTTGATTAGTAGGTAACTGTTGAGCAATGGCAATCCAGCCTTGAACTTGCCCAGGAACTCCATCAGTGGAGACCTGTGAATGAGAAGCAAAAGCCTAGCAGACTTCTGTCTCAAGTCAGGAGGTTGAGGAAGAAGCTGGCTATCTTAGAATTTAGCCATCTTTGTTACCTATTTCTGACCCTTCTCCCTGTCTATCTGCCTACCAGGCAGTCTGTCTAACTCCTAGTCTCTCAAAACCAAAAACATAAATTTAAAAAGAAAGAAAAAAGAATGTCATCATTTGTTTGCATGAGTTGGATTTGAGTTTGGCTTCATTTCATTGTAAGCCAACAATCCAAAACTATGACACATTCAGAATCATCCCTGTAGTTTAAATTATCTTATATGTTTTATATCAAACAAGGCTGTTTTGGCAAATGCACCTTGCCCACATCAATTCCATAGAACTTCACATAAAATTGCAAAACTAGTTTGAGGATAACTAGCAGCATTAACTACTTCTTAAGTTCAAAGTCAACCAGCTATATTGGTTTATTCAGATTTCTGCAATTGTCCTCACAAGTAGCGAATGAGGAAACCCAAGAGTAAAGAACATTGAGGAGGACACTGTATCCTCCAGAGACCAACCATCCCCAAATCACAGCATGAGCCACTTCCTCTGCTCAGTATTCAGTAGGAACGCATATGTTGCCTCTCTATGGTGAATCTTACTAGACTCAAGAAGGGAAGATAAAGCAATCTAGTGGTACGCTTAATTCATAACTATCATGAGGATCGCATACAGAATGGAAAAATCACTCAGAATACTCATAGATGTAAAAGCTATCTTTTTATCATAGAGATAAAAAGTATGAACACAAATTTCTAATAACTAGTACTTAATACAGTATAAGAAATTGCTAAGGAAGAAAGTGGTCAAATAAAACAAGGCTGGAAGGAAACCAAGTAAGTCAACATTTCTCTGTTGGCAAGAGTTACACAGGGTCCATGCCTGGTGTTACTTGACCCTGCTTAAGAAATTACAGGAAACATAAAATAGTGACAATTAGCCATAAAGCAAGACAATAACCCTGAGATGGGGCAACCATTGTTAGGTAAACTGTATGAGCAAGCCAGAGTGCTGATAAAAATCTAAGTCAATTAATGAATGTGTCTGACTTTCTTATTGCAGTGTTAACTAGAAATAATCATTGCCTATAACCTTAGTATAAAAAGAGCAAATTATACCTCCATCTCTGTAGGTTAGGATGAATGGCTGGGCCTATAAATTGAGTACTGGTAAATAAAATGAATAGCTGGCAAAAATAAAAGATCCAGTGATTTAGACATAATTCAAAAATTACAGGTAATCCTGAACTAGTAGCTGTCTCTTGTGAGACTAGGCCGGGGCCTAGCAAACACAGAAGTGGAAGCTCACAGTCAACTATTGGATGGATCACAGGGCCCCCAATGGAGGAGCTGGAGAAAGTACCCAAGGAGCTAAAGAGATCTGCAACCCTGTAGGTGCAACATTATGAACTAACCAGTACCCCGGAGCTCTTGTCTCTAGCTGCATATGTATCAAAAGATGGCCTAGTCGGCCATCACTGGAAAGAGAGGCCCATTGGACAGGCAAACTTTATATGGCCCAGTACAGGGGGACGCCAGTGCCAAAAAATGGGAAAGGGTGGGTAGGGAAGTGGGGGTGGGGAAGGGTGTGGGGGACTTTTGGGATAGCATTGGAAATGTAATTGAGGAAAATATGTAATAAAAAATATATAATAAAAAAAAGATTTAGTAGCAGAAGTACCTTGGTAGGTTCTGGCCCAAGGTGTGCTATAAAGATTACATTAGGCAAAAGATGTATTGAGGAGGGGGTGCATCTCAAGAGTGGGAATATCAGACAGACAGGCAGACATACAGACAGAGAATAAGAAAGCAATCTATGACGGCAGTGACCTTTAAAGAGTACACATAGGGAAAATACACAACTAGTAGAGACCGTGAAAATGTGTCATATTTGATGGCAGTATAGGGTGACATGGCTTCTGTCACTGAGGCCTTGAGGGCAGGCTGGTTTCTAACATAGACCTGATGTGTGATTGGTCACAGTGAGCTCTAGTGGACAAGAAAGTCCAAAATGAACAAACCCCAGATATGAGTTTACAGAGATATATTTATACACAAAACCAGTCCAGGTATTGTTGCCTGTGCTCCATTGCTTAAGAACTGCTACCCCAAAGAAATCTAACACATACAAACAAATGCATTAGAACCCACTATTTTAAGCAAATGAATTTAGTCTCTTAAAGGGTATTCTAAGTCAGAGTACAGTCTGGTAATGAGTACAAAACTAGCCCAGGAAGAGATATCAATCGCTGTGAAGTTTCATGCATAAATAGTGCTGGTTGGAAATTATGCCAACTTGCTGCTGGTATTTGCATATGGCAAGTTAAGATCTGGAGACAGGCGGGTGACAACTATAAGGGAGCCTCTTTGTTGGAAAGGCAGCGATCACACCAACCAGCTTCCCCAGAGACCAAGACCAGCTGCTGCAGTAACCTTAAGCCAATCAGAAAACTAAGCTGGCTCTACTCCCATCTGCGTGCCAGCTGAGAACCAAGAAATGGCTTCTAAAGAAATGGCTGGATTCTGAATAATTTAGTTTGGAAAAGGCAGAGTGGTATTGAAAAGAGCTAAATTTGAGGTTATTTTGTGCTTCATACCAAAATGTCTAAGCAGAATTTTGTATTTACTGTAAATATATAAGCTGCTGTTTTAAATACCCATGAAAGGAGTTACAGAGACAAAGTTTGGAGCTAAGATGAAAGGATGGACTATCCAGAGACTACCCCACCCGGGGATCCATCCTATAATCAGCCACCAAACTCAGACACTATTGCATATGCCAGAAAGATTTTGCTGAAGCGACCCTGTTATAGCTATCTTGTATGAGGCTATGCCAGTGCCTGACAAATACAGAAGTGGATGCTCACAGTCATCTATAAGATGGAACACAGGGCCTCCAATGGAGAAGCTAGATAAAGCACCCAAGGAGCTGAAGGGGTCTGCAACCCTATAGGTGGAACAACAATATGAACTAACCAGTACCCCCAGAGCTCATATCTCTAGCTGCATATGTAGCAGAAGATGGCCTAGTCGGCCATCACTGGGAAGAGAGGCCCCTTGGTATTGCAAACTTTATATGCCCCAGTACAGGGGAATGCCAGGGCCAAGAAGTGGGAGTGGGTAGGTAGGGGAGCAGGGCAGAGGGAGGGTATAGGGAACTTTCAGGATAGCATTTGAAATGTATATAAAGAAAATATCTAATAAAAAATAAATTAAAAAAATAAGCTGCTGTTTTTAAAGTTGTGTGTGTGTTACTGTATTTTAAAACACTAGTTTTAAAACAGATATATATCGTATGAATCCTAACTTATCAGGGGTGGCTTACTGGCCACAGTGCTGCCTGACATTAAAGCTGTCATTTAGTTAAATCATACTAACCTTTAAGGAGAGGCATTGAAGAAGACCAGAGTATCAGTGGTGGACAGCGGGAGTTGGGTGGCTGGGCACAGAGTCCAGGGAGAGGAGAACAGGGTGTGTACATCTCATAAGATCACTTGGGCCCACTGAGATAGTTGGTTGTGATTGGGAACCTGGTCAGGTTTATAATTTTATAGGTGTCTGTGAGGCCCTTTATTTCTACAGAGAAGGTCCAGTGAGTGAATGTGGGAGGCACCATCCCCAGCCTGGTCTTAAGTTGAAACACATGCCTTCTGCCCTGTTACCTGATGTCAGGCACAGAGAGCCAATCACCTCACAGATGTGCTCACAACTGTAGTGCCCCTGAGACCGAGCCCTCCCTTCTCTCCTTAAGGTGTTCTTGTCAGGGACTTTGTCATAGAAAGGAGAAGAGTAAATAATACATCTGTGTCTGGATTAGCCCTGTTAACAAGAAGTGTAGACTTTAAAGTTTAAGATTCAGAAACCAGTAACAATTTAAAATTTTTAAACCACATAATTTTTTAAAATAAACAAATTATATCATGAAATTTCAATTTCAATTTTTTTGCAATTATTGGGAGGGAATGGTCTTTGATGGATTATTATTTTTCCCCATAATATTTTTGCTCCCCGAAGGGGAGATGTTTTTATTAAAAAATTTTTTTTAATTTTTTATCCTATTAATATCCCAGTTACTTTATACCTTTCATTTAAAATGTTGTGTTAAAATGTAAAAAAAAAACAAAAAACAAAATATTTATGGAAATACAAACAAAAAGATTTTAAAGTAACTAGTCAGCTTCTGTGTCTTAGTTATGGTTTCCATTGCCATGATGAAACACCATGACCAAAAAACAAGCTGGGGAGAAAAGGGTTTATTCAGCTTACACTTCCATATTGCTGTTCAGTATTGAAGAAAGTCAGGACAGGAACTCAATAGGGAAGGAACTTGGAGGCAGAAGCTGATACAGAGGCTAGGGAGCTGCCCTGTTTACTGGCTTGCTTTCTCTGGCTTACTCCACCTGCTTTCTTATAGACCCAGGACCACCAGCCCAGGGATGGCACCACCCACAATGGGCTGGGCCCTCCCCCATTGGTCACTTATTGACAAGATGCCTTACAGCTGGATCTCATGGGGGCATTTTCTCAAGGAGGCTCCTGCCTTTCTGGTAACTCTTGCTTGTGTCAAGTTGACACACAAAAGCAGCCAGTGCACTCTGTCTGAGGAATAATTGACACTTGATGGCTGCTGGGAATCTCAGGGAGGAAGGGGTCATTTTATGCAGTGGCACAGCCATTGGAAACTTGCTCATACACCAGTATATACCCATAGCTATGTACGTGCAAACAACCCTAATTAACATCAGTGGATTACTTGGGGGGAAAAAAAGAGGAGAAGGACGTGATGGGTAGAGGAAGTTCCCAGGAGGAGTCAGACGGGGATAAAATGGGGGTACTGGTGTGAATATGATGAAAATATGTTTATGTATTTGTGAAACTGTCAGAATAAATAAACAATTAAGTAATAAAAGATTAAAATGTTTTACTTTTTTAAAATAAATTTTCTTCATGAAAAGCAACCTTAACTATAAACTTGAAAAAGATAGAGAAGGTCTGGAGATAGTTCACCAGTTCAGAGCACTGTTCCTTCAGAGGTCCTAGGTTCAGTTCCTACCTCCCATGCTGGGTAGATCACAACTGTCTATAGCACCTGTTTCAGGGAATCCGATTCACTCTTCTAGCCTCCAGGGCACTAGGCATACACAGAGTACACAGATATACATACAGATATACATACATTCAGGCAAGGCAACCACATACTTAAAATAAAATATTGATATTTTTAAAAGTTAAAAAAGAGAAATAAAATATCTGTGATGGAACTTGCTAAGATGATCTTTTTAATATTTTAGGAGATTTCTTTAGGTTGTTCCTTTGCATACATTTCAACTACTTTTTATGGTTTTATTTTGCTTTGTTTACTTTGAAATAGCTTCTTGCTATACAACCCAGGATGTCTCAAACTCACAATCCTCTTGTGACAGCATCCTAAATGTTAGGATTACAAGTATGGATCACCATACCCAGTTAAAGTTGTGTTATATCTATTTGTTTATGTTTATATATAAATTAATATCTGTACATTTATGTTAATTCTAGCTATAATATATAACCAGGTATGTACTATATGTATAAACTTAAACACTGATTTGCCAATAACTTCTAATAAAACTTACAATAAGCTTTAAAGGCATCTTTTGAATGTCTGCAGAGTACTCACTAACTGGTTATACTCTAAACTATGGCAATTATCAGCAGTGAGTGTAGCTTATCTTTGTTACTTTGTGGGTTCTTCTTTTTCCCCATTTTATCCCCCTTGGTTTTACCCCCTATTACTATATATGAGAGAAAGGATAAAGAAGAGAAAGAGAGAAAGGGAGAAAGAGAGGGAGAGAGAGAGGGGGGAGGAGGAGGGAGAGGGAGAGGGAGAGGAAGAGGGAGAGGGAGAGGGAGAGGGAGAGGGAGAGGGAGAGGGAGAGGGAGAGGGAGAGGGAGAGGGAGAGGGAGAGGGAGAGGGAGAGGGAGAGGGAGAGGGAGAGGGAGAGGGAAAAGAAGAGTGATCTAATTTCTTTCTTGTTTCTTCATTGAAATGACTACTAACAAGTCACAACCAACCCCTGAATGGTCTATAACCACTAACCCTGCCTCTCCAGGCCCTAGCATTTACTTATATATCCTCTGAAAAGTTCCCAGAATTCCAAACATCACACAATCACAGAAAACATCTGCATCTGGCAAAACCATGCCTCTCCTGGAGCATGAGGCAAATCATAGTCAGCTGCTATAGACCATCTAAAGCAGGGACTAAAAGGAGAACATATTCTTATAATATCTCTCTGGGTTTTTTTAAATTAGGTATTTTCTTCATTTACATTTCAAATGCTATCCCAAAAGTCCCCGATACCCTCCCCCCACACACACTCTCCTACCCACCCACTCCAACTTCTTGGCCCTGGGGTTCCCCTGTATTGAGGCATATAAAGTTTGCAAGACCAAGGGGCCTCTCTTCCCAATGATGGACGACTAGGCCATCTTCTACATATGCAGCTAGAGACACAAGCTCCAGGGGTACTGGTTAGTTCATATTGTTGTTCCACCTATAGGGTTGCAGACCCCTTCAGCTCCTTGGGTACTTTCTCTAGCTCCTTCATTAGGGGCCCTGTGTTCCATCCAATAGCTGACTGTGAGCATCTACTTCTGTATTTGTCAGGCCCTGGCATAGCCTCACAAGAGACAGCTATATCAGGGTTCTTTCAGCAAAATCTTGCTGGTGTATGCAATGGTGTCAGCATTTGGAGGCTGATTATGGGATGGATCCCCAGGTACGGCAGTCTCTAGATGGTCCATCCTTTAGTCTCAGCTCAAAACTTTGTCTCTGTAACTCCTTCCATGGGTGGCTTGTTCCCAATTCTAAGAAGGGGCAAAGTGTCCACACTTTGGTGTTTGTTCTTCTTGAGTTTCATGTGTTTTGCAAATTGTATCTTGTATCTTGGGTATTCTAACTTTTTAGGCTAATATCCACCTATCAGTGAGTACATATCATGTGAGCTCTTTTGTGATTGGGTTGCCTCACTCAGGATGATGCCCACCAGGTCCATCATTTGCCTAGGAATTTCATAAATTCATTTTTTTAATAGCTCAGTAGTACTCCATTGTGTAAATGTACCACATTTTCTGTATCCATTCCTCTGTTGAGGGACATCTGGGTTCTTTCCAGCTTCTGGCTATTATAAATAAGGCTGCTATGAACATAGTGGACCATGTGTCTTTCTTATCAGTTGGAACATCTTCTGGATATATGCCCAGGAGAGGTATTGAGGGATCCTCTAGTAGTACTATGTTCAATTATCTGAGGAACTGCCAGACTGATTTACAGAGTGGTTGTACAAGCTTGCAATTCTCTGGGGTTTTTCAATGACACCAAATTTCAGAATTCTCATTACAAATGAGTGTCATTGTAAGTGCCTTCCTCTTTACTTTGCAGTCAAGCTAACTACATCCTAATGGATGAAGTGTGGATGGTAGACATAATTGTCACATCTAAGCATCAAACATTTTGCACATGAGTCCTGTGGTTCTTCTTTCTTCTTTTCTTAGCTGTATAAAGACTTGATCACCCTAGATGAGGAGAGCTGGAGGTACCTGATTCTTTACATACAAACCTCCTTACCAAATACCTTATTGGACTTTGAACTTTTATATAAAGAAGGATATATCAGGTTTTAAAAGTGGTCTGTTATGCTGTCAAGTTTAATCTAACAGACTTAGTTACTTTTCTATTGTGATGATAAAATATCATGACCAAGGACATTTACAGAAGAAAGTACTTATTTGGGACTTACAGTTTTTGAGGGTGAGAGTACATAACCATGACCATCATTAAGGAATCATAGCAGTAGTCATGCAATCATGGCACTGGAACAGTAGCTGGGAGCTCATCTTGAGACATAACCATGAGACAAAAAGAGGGCATTTGGGTATTGTATGAGTCTTCTGAAGCCCCAAAGCCTAACCCCAGTAACATATCTCTTTCAACAAAGCCACATCTCCCAATCCTTCCCAAACAGTTCCACCAACTTGGGACCAGTGTTAAAATATACAAGACTTTGGGAGCCATTTTCACTAGACAATGAGTGCCTTGCTTTAAAATTCCATCTTTCAGTGCGAGAAAGATTGTTCAACTGTCAAGAGCACTGGTAGCCTTTCTAGAGGAACTGAATTCAATTCCCCGAACCCACTTGACAACTCACAATGATCTATTGTCCTTTCCTAGCCTCCACATGATGTACAGACATAAGTGCAGGAAAAACACCCATAGGCATAAAGTAAAAACTAAGAAAAAAAATCTCAAAAAAATAGTTTTTAAAGTAGTTCATAGTTAGCATACAAACTAATTGGTTTCGTGATCACATATTCACTCATGTGTATCATCATCCTTTGTTCCCATCAGTCCTCCCCTCCTCTCCCCTACAGCCTCTTTGCTGATCCTTTTCCTTACTTAGTATATAAAGTTAAATCTTTTGCATATATTGGTGAGGTGGCTGTCATGGAGCACACCACAGACCTCTCTCATCAGAGAAAATGTTGCTGGACACACAGACTAACTGCCTGCCCTCTCATTCCATCCAGCCTCCAGTGCTGTTTACCAGGGACTTAACAATGTCTACACATGGGGCTGGGTTGCAATTCAAGGTGCTTCTACATGAAGTGGATTCCCTCACCCTTTGCTCAAAATCATCTCCACACAGCAGACACTTCTCCATAGTGGCCCTGTAGCACGAGACTCTGCTTCTCCATCTTTACTTCTTTCTCTTCACTTATGGGTGTCAGCATTTTACCTGTTCTGAGAGTTTCCAAAAAAAAAAAAAAAAATGCCTGTCTCCCTTCTGTTTTCTCAAGAGTTTTGCTGATAAATAATTCTGTTTCTACATTATCTTCACCTAACATCCAAACCAAAAGAGATTTCTTTCAATTTTTTGCTGCTATAATATTGTAATGGGTAGTTAAGCATAGTTGTCTAACTTAGGTAGGATTCTTAAGAGAGATTATTCTATAAGCAATATAAACCTCTTTAGTGCTCAGAAGGTATCACCAAGTAGCTCTTACTCTAAACTAACAACAAGCAACTCTACTAAGACTCTTACACCTACACGGGGAGGGGGGGGAGAACATTGCCCCTTTTCAAAAAAACAGCATTTTTTTTTTCAATTATCAGGGCACTATCACCTTTACAGCTGCTATGCTATGAGCTGTTTTGAACCTCATGAGCAGGAGCATAGCTTTGGATGTTGGTGTATGAGTTGTACTGTCTATTTTTTTTATGAATTCTAATGTCTATCATTTACCTATTGGGGGTTCCTACCTTTATCCTGTGACAAATATTCTTCTTCATTAAAATCCTACATCTCCCTTAAATTCCTTTAAAGGAGTTTTAACTGATTTTAAGTAGAAATGGAAAAAATAACAGAAATATCCCCATTAAGTCTATCCATCCTACTGACAAGGGATGACAACCCAGAGCTGCTTGTAAAAAGTACACAGTATGTTATGAGTTCTGATATTACTGGAGTGTCAACATTTATTCTTTGGCAATTTTAAGTGTTAACGATTAAGCATGTGTAAAATTACCTGTCACGAAAACCTGTGCTAAATATACTTGAGAAAAATGCCATGTTTCTTTTTTAAATAAGCTTTGTTTTATTTTTTCATAAACAGCACTGTTGACTGTCTTCTAACTGTCTTGCACATTAGCTCAGAGTAAAATCAGTTCAGACTATTCAACAAAATGACAAAACATCACAAGTAAACATTCACGATGGCACAGTCTCTGCTGGGATGCTGAATTTACTCACACATTCCCAAGCTTGCTAGTGTTATTACACATGTGGACAAACACATTTGTGTGTGTGGGTATGTATCTATATAGCTATATGTCTATATCTATATATAGATATATAGTTACACACATATATGTATATACATTTTGTGACTATCCTTGGGCCTATCACCTATCTTCCAACATAATGATCTTTCAAAGCCATTTGTGTAATCTTCTCAAACTCTTGCTCCCCACCCTCCCATATTAAACTACTAATTAGAGATGATCCTCATGCTCATTTCACTGTGTACAACATTGATTTGAATTGTTTAAATTCGTGTAAGTTGTATTATACCCCATATATCAAATTCATCTTCAAATAGCTCTGCTTTGTTTGAACTACCAGTGAGAACAGACCCACTCATGGTTCCTGAGAAACTCGAACACTGCCTGAGAGATCCACGAAATTAGAATCTGTGTTTCCTCGGGATCTTTGCATGATTTACATGCACAGTACAGTTTTAAAAATGGTGTCATGTAATTGTATTGTACTAAACTTTCCACTTTACTCCCTTCCTTCTGGTGACCTTTTAGACAGTGTCTAAATTTTCAGTGTACTGATTTGATATTTGCTTATGGATTTTGGTTTTAAGAAAACTTTGCAATCAACAGCATAAACTGAGTCTCATGAGTGTAACTCACCTGAGCATATGAGTGACTTATCAAAAAGGATTTTCTCTATCCCAAGATGAGACATTAGAAACAAGAAAATTGCTCTGAACCTCTTGATGTTGGGAGGCATTTTATATTTCCTTACTTTTAGTAACTTGGAGAAAATCCTGCATGTACTAGCTAAATCAACAAAATATTCAAAATCATACATTTTAATAACTTCCTTATCTGTGATCCATTATATTGGGACCTTTGCCTGCAAAGCTAAGAATGAGACAATCAGTTACCCACCAGCCTTGTGGTGAGGTGTTTCATTGACTGGGCTGTGAAGCACTTTCAAATACTGTGAACTTACTCCAGCTTCACTAAGCTTCACAGGGTTTAAGCCTCATGGAGTCTAAAGATCGCCCCATCTTCCTAAACATGCATGCATGTGCTTCACCTTCCTAAGCATGCATGCATGTGTTTCACCTTCCTAAGCATGCATGCATGTGCTTCACCTTCCTAAGCATGCATGCATGTGCTTCACCTTCCTAAGCATGTATGCATGTGCTTCACATTCCTAAGCATGTATGCATGTGCTTCACCTTCCAAAGCATGTATGCATGTGCTTCAAGGTACAGCACATGAGTATGAGCTCATGGGACCAAAGTGTGAAGAACCAAGGTCCTTCAGGTTCTCTTCTCAGTGTTTGATGGCCCATTTTCTTGGGGAAAACAATTCCCCTTTGAAAGCATAAACCTGCCAGATTTTTCCACCGGTCTTCAAAATCTCTAACACACATAAAACTTCTCCCACTCCCCCGCCCTTTTTCCCCTCAAAAACCTATTAACTTTCTTTGGTGACACAGATAACTTATAGAGCCCTTCTGGTCGGCGCCTGCACAGGGTCACCTTGGGTGCAGAGTCGGCAGACACCCCCAAGGTCCCCTAGAGGACTCTCCACGTGATCTTAGACCACCTGTGAGTGGAACACAACTTCTGTTCCAATCCAATCGCGCTTGACCTGAGAGAGCATTAGAGAAGCAGGAAACCCGGCCTGATCAGGGTAACAATTCCCTTCTGGTCGGCAGCAGCACTGGGTCACCTGGGTGCAGAGTCAGCAGACACCCCCAAGGTCCCTAGAGGACAGCTTCTGAGACAGACCCTGTTTCGGGTTCCAGACATCCAGGCACCTTCCCTGCCGGAGGAGTGGTGTCCACCCTGCCTGGGAGGACTTTGCCTGAGCACCTGGGGGAGCCACCTTGGTTCCCAGATCCCTACGAGTCTAGTTTGTGCAGGTGAGAGTACAAACTAAAGAAGCTAACAGCTTCTGTGACAGGTCGAAGCAACACAGCTTCTGGGGCAGGTCCTATTTCAGGCCTTCATCTTCTTCCAGGAGGGAGGTCTGAACGCCCAATATCTGTGCACCTTCCCTGTAAGAGGAGAGCTTGCCTGCAGAGAGTGTTCTGACCACTGAAACTCAGAGGAGAGAGCTAGTCTCCCAGGTGTGCTGACAGAGGCTAACAGAATCACAAGAGGAACAATCTCTAACCAGAGAAAACTATAATAACTAACTCCAGAGATTATCAAATGGCAAAAGGCAAGCATAAGAATCTTACTAACAGAAACCAAGACCACTCACCATCACCAGAACCCAGCACTTCCACCTTGCCCAGTCCTGGGCACCCCAACACTCCCGAAAAGCCTGACCCAGATTTAAAAGCATATTTAATGATGACGATAGAGGACATCACGAAGGACTTTAATAACTCACTTAAAGAAATACAGGAGGACACTACTAAAGAGTTACAAGTCCTTAAAGAAAAACAGGAAAACACAACCAAACAGGTAGAAGTCCTTAAAGAAAAACAGGAAAACACATCCAAACAGGTGATGGAAATGAACAAAACAATACTAGACCTAAAAAGGAAAGAAGAAGAAGACATAATAAAGAAAACACAAAGTGAGGCAACGCTGGAGATAGAAAACTTAGGAAGGAAATCTGGAACCATAGATGCGAGCATCAGCAACAGAATACAAAAGATGGGAGAGAGAATCTCAGGTGCAGAAAATTCCATAAAGAACATTGGCACAACAATCAAAGAAAATACAAAATGCAAAAAGATCCTAACTCAAAACATCCAGGAAACCCAGGACACAATGAGAAGACCAAAGCTACGGATAATAGGAGTAGATGAGAATGAAGATTTTCAACTTAAAGGGCCAGGAAATATCTTCAACAAAATTATAGAAGAAAACTTCCCAAACCTAAAGAAAGAAATGCCCATGAACATACAAGAAGCCTACAGAACTCCAAATAGACTGGACCAGAAAAGAAATTCCTCCTGACACTTAATAAACAGAACAACAAATGCACTAAATAAAGATAGAATATTAAAAGCAGTAAGGGAAAAAAGGTCAAGTAACATATAAAGGCAGGCCTATCAGAATTACACCAGACTTTTCACCAGAGAATATGAAAGCCAGAAGATCCTGGACAGATGTTATACCGACAATAAGAGAACACAAATGCCAGCCCAGGCTACTATACCCACCCAAACTTTCAATTACCATAGATGGAGAAACCAAAGTATTCCATGACAAAATCAAATTTACACATTATCTTTCCATGAATCAAGCCCTTCAATGGATAACAAACAAACAAACAAACAAAAAATACAAGGACAGAAACCACACCCTAGAAAAAGCAAGAAAGTAATCCTTCACCAAACCTAAAAGAAGACAGCCACAAGAACAGAATGCCAACTCTAACAACAAAAATAATAGTAAGCAAAAATTACTTTTCCTTAATATCTCTTAATATCAATGGACTCAATTCTCCAATTAAAAAAACATACAAACAAACAAACAAAAAAACATAGACTAACAGACTGGCTACACAAACAGGAAACAACATTTTGCTGATTACAGGAAACCCACCTCAGGGAAAAAGACAGACACTACCTCAGAATGAAAGGCTGGAAAACAATTTTGCAAGCAAATGGTCTGAAGAAACAAGCTGGAGTAGCCATTCTAATATCAGATAAAATCGACTTCCAACCCAAAGTTATCAAAAAAGACAAGGCGGGACACTTGATACTCATCAAAGGTAAAATCCTCTAAGAGAAACTCTCAATTCTGAATATCTATGCTCAAAATGCAAGGACAGCCACATTTATTAGAGAAACTTTAGTAAAGCTCAAAGCACAGATTAGACCTCACACAATAATAGTGGGAGACTTCAACACACCACTTTCATAATGGACAGATCGTGGAAACAGAAACTAAACAGGGACACAGTGAAACTAACAGAGGTTATTAAACAAATGGATTTAACAGATATCTACAGAACATTTCATCCTAAAACAAAAGGATATACCTTCTTCTCAGCACCTCATGGTACCTTCTCCAAAACTGACCATATAATTGGTCACAAAACAGGCCTCAACAGATACAAAATATTGAAATTGTCCCATGCATCCTAACAGATCACCATGGACTAAGGCTGATATTCAATAACAACATAAATAATAGACAGCAAATATTCATGTGGAAACTGAACGAACACCCTTCTCAATGATACCTTGGTCAAGGAAGGAATAAAGAAAGAAATTAAAGACTTTTTGGAGTTTAATGAAAATGAAGCCACAACATACTCAAACTTATGGGACACAATGAAAGCATTCCTAAGAGGAAAACTCATGGCTCTGAGTGCCTCCAAAAAGAAACTAGAGAGAGCACACATTAGCAGCTTGACAACACACCTAAAAGCTCTAGAACAAAAGGAAGCAATTTCACCCAAGAGGAGTAGAAGGCAGGAAATAATCAAAATCAGGGTGAAATCAACCAAGTGGAAACAAGAAGAACTATTCAAAGAATTAACCAAATGAGGAGTTGGTTCTTTGAGAAAATCACCAAGATAGATAAACCCTTAGCCAGACTAACTAGAGGGCACAGGGACAGCATCCTAATTAACAAAATCAGAAATGAAAAGGGAGACATAACAACAGATCCTGAAGAAATCCAAAACACCTTCAGATCCTTCTACAAAAGGCTATACTCAACAAAACTGGAAAACCTGGATGAAATAGACATATTTCTAGACAGATACCAGGTACGAAAGTAAAATCAGGATCAGGTTAATGATCTAAACAGTCCTATATCCCCTAAAGAAATAGAAGCAGTCATTAATAGTCTCCAAAGCAAAAAAAAAAAAAAAAAAAAAAAAAAAAAAAAAAAAAAGCCCAGGACCAGATGGGTTTAGTGCAGAGCTCTATCAGACCTTCAAAGAAGATCTAATTCCAGTTCTTCACAAACTATTCCACTAAATAGAAACAGAAGGTCCTCTACCCAATTTATTCTATGAAGCCACAATTACTTTGATACCTAAACCACAGAAAGATCCAACAAAGATAGCGAACTTCAGACCAATTCCCCTTATGGATATCGATGCAAAAATCCTCAATAAAATTCTTGCTAACCAAATCCAAGAACACATCAAAACCATCATCCATCCTGACCAAGTAGGTTTCATTCCAGGGATGCAGGGATGGTTTAATATATGGAAATGCATCAAAGTAATCCAGTATATAAACAAACTCAAAGACAAAAACCACACGATCATCTAGTTAGATGCAGAGAAAGCATTTGACAAAATCTAACACCCATTCATCATAAAAGTCTTGGAAAGATCAGGAATTCAAGGCCCATACCTAAACATGATAAAAGCAATCTACAGCAAACCAGTAGGCAACATCAAAGTAAATGTCGAGAAGCTGGAAGCATTCCCACTAAAATCAGGGACTAGACAAGGCTGCCCAATTTCTCCCTATCTATTCAACATTTTATTTGAAGTCCTGGCCAGAGCAATTTGACAACAATAGGAGATCATGGAGATACAATTTGGAAAGGAAGAAGTCAAACTATCACTTTTTGCAGATGATATGATAGTATATATAAGTGACCCTAAAAATTCCACCAGAGAACTCCTAAACCTGATAAACAGCTTCAGTGAAGTAGCTGGATAGAAAATTAACTCAAACAAGTCAATGGCCTTTCTCTACACAAAGGATAAACAGGCTGAGAAAGAAATCAGGGAAACAACACCCTTCTCAATAGTCAAAAATAATATAAAATACCTTGAAGTGACTCTAACTAAGGAAGTGAAAGATCTGTATGATAGGAACTTCAAGTCTCTGAAGAAAGAAATTAAAGAAGATCTCAGAAGATGGAAAGATCTCCCATGCTCATGGATTGGCAGGATCAATATAGTAAAAATGGCTATCTTGCCAAAAGCAATCTACAGATTCAATGCAATCCCTTTCAAAATTCCAACTCAATTCTTCAACTGATTAGAAAGGGCAATCTGCAAATTCATGTGGAATAACAAAAAACCTTGGATAGCAAAAACTCTTCTCAATGATAAAAGAACCTCTGGTGGAATCACCATGCCTGACCTAAAGCTGTACTATAGAGCAATTGTGATAAAAACTGCATGGTACTGGTATAGTGACAGACAAGTAGACCAATGGAATAGAATTGAAGACCAAGAATTGAACCCACACACCTATGGTCACTTGATCTTTGACAAGGGAGCTAAAACCATCCAGTGGAAAAAAGACAGCATTTTCAACAAATGGTGCTGGCACAACTGGTGGTTAACATGTAGAAGAATGCAACTTGATCCATTCCTATCTCCTTGTACTAACATCAAATCTAAGTGGATCAAGGAACTCTACATAAAACCAGAGAAAGTGAAGCTTATAGAGGAGAAAGTGGGGGAAAGCCTAGAAGATATGGTGCATGGGAAAAATTCCTGAATAGAACAGCAATGGCTTGTGCTATAAGATAAAGAATCAACAAATAGGACCTCATAAAATTGCAAAGCTTCTGTAAGGCAAAAGACATCATCAATAAGACAAAAAGGCCACCAACAGATTGGGAAAGGATCTTTACCTAACCTAAATCAGATAGGGGACTAATATCCAATATATATGTAAAGAACTCAAGAAGATGGACTCCAGAAAATCAAATAACGCCCACTAAAAAATGGGCTCAGAGCTAAACAAAGAATTCTCAGCTGAGGAATACCTAATGGCTGAGAAGCACCTGAGAAAATGTTCAGCATCCTTAATCATCAGGGAAATGCAAATCAAAACAACCCTGAGATTCCACCTCACACCAGTCAGAATGGCTAAGATCAAAAATTCAAGAAACAGTAGATGCTGGAGAGGATGTGGAGAAAAAGGAACACTCCTCCATTGTTGGTGGGATTGCAAGCTTGTACAAACACTCTGGAAATCAGTCTGTCGGTTCCTCAGAAAATTGGACATAGTACTACCGGAGGATCCCTCAATACCTCTCCTGGGCATATATACAGAAGATGTTCCAACTGGTAAGAAGGACACATGCTCCACTATGTTCATAGCAGCCTTATTTATAATAGCCAGAAGCTGGAAAGAACCCAGATGTCCCTCAACAGAGGAATGGATACAGAAAATGTGGTACATTTACACAATGGAGTACTACTGAGCTATTAAAAAGAATGAATTTATGAAATTCCTAGGCAAATGGATGGACCTGGAGGGCATCATCCTGAGTAAGGTAACCCAATCACAAAAGAACTCACATGATATGTACTCGCTGATAAGTGGATATTAGCCCAGATACTTAGAATACCAATTTGTGAAGCTCATGAAACTCAAGAAGAATGAAGTCTAAAGTGTGGACAGTTTGCCCCTTCTTAGAATTGGGAATAAAACACCCATGGAAGGAGTTAGAGACAAAGTTTGGAGCTGAGACAAAAGGATGGACCATCTAGAGACTGCCATATCCAGGGATCCATCCCATAATCAGCCTCCAAATGCTGACACCATTGCATACACTAGCAAGAATTTGCTGAAAGGACCCAGATATGGCTTTCTCTTGTGAGACTATGCCGGGGCCTAGCAAACAAAGAAGTGGATGCTCACAGTCAGCTATTGGATGCATCACAGGGCACCCAATGGAGGAGCTAGAGAAAGTACCTAAGGAGCTAAAGGGATCTACAACCCTATAGGTGGAACAACAATATGAACTAACCAGTACCCCAGGAACTTGTGTCTCTAGCTGCATATGTATCAGAAGATGGCCTAGTCGGCCATCAGTGGAAAGAGAGACCCATTGGTAGTGCAAACTTTATATGCCTCAGTATAGGGGAATGCCAGGGCCAAGAAGTGGGAATGGGTGGGTAGGGGAGTGGGGGGGGGGGTGAGGGTATGGGGGACATTTGGGATAGCATTGGAAATGTAAATGAAGAAAATACCTCATTTTAAAAAAAGATAACTTATAGAAAGAAGCCTAATTATGTATTTTTGTTTCAAAATATAAATAAAAGAAAGGAAAAAAAACAGCAAAGTAAAATCAATGCCAAGTCCCCACATATTTATAATGACTTACTTTATAACAGGCTTAGAATTTGCTAAAGCAAGGGTATTGGCTCCAGCCCTCTTTGTGAACAATTGTCCTTAACAGAGTTGTTTCTTTTCTTTCCCTTTTTAAAACTTATCTCCTCTCCCATTATACTTTTCATTTTGTAAATTAGAAAATTGGCCCCAAAAGAATAGTGACCCAAATAAGGTCCCAAATTGCTTTAGAAAAATGAAACTCAGGCTTCCTCAGAAAAAGCAAAATCATAAGTCAATAGCTTTGCTGGCTTTAATCAATATGAATTCCCTGGGAGTTCCCTTTCTGGAACCAGCATGGGGTCCATCCAAAAAGGGGAGAAATACCCCAGCAGTGAAGTTAAGTCACACAATCATGACATATAGCTCTAATGAATTCCAAAGTGGATGTAAGCAATGAAAACCTTGCCCATTTAGTTAAGGCAACAACAAATCAAGAGATCAGCAGGACTGACGGGTTGTATCAAGGTTCTGTCTACAGGGAGAGCAGTTTCTGAAGACTTGCTAAAGTAGACACAACTAATTAATGGCAGACAGTGGGCAATATGCCAAAGCTTGATCCAAAGTAGTTCATATGTACACACCTAAGAACCAAGTTTGCTTTGGGTGGGCCTTCTGCTCGCATGTCCAGTTCCCTCTCTTTCCTGTACACTTCAATCAATAGACACTAGAGATGCCAGCCAGTTACAGCTTCCCACACCAGCCAGCCCAGAAAAGCTGCATTAGCGCAGTCATTTAGACCCCTCTATCATTTTCTGTGCAGCTTGGATACCATCCATCTGGAAGTGAACTCAAATGTTTCTGAGAGGCATTCTCTAGAAAATGTTGGTTCCCACTTGGATGTGAATGTTAAAGTAAGGCTTCTTGCTAGATGTCTGCAAAGTGCTGGGTGCTGCCAGATCCGGTCGGCAGGACCATTTCCCTAAGAATTTACTGAGAATTAGGCATGACTGTGGGGATGCTGGGCCCCACAAGAGTCCAGATTTGAGCTTTATCGTTATCATAATCATCATTACTAAATCAAAATGTGTTTTCTCTTTTTCTCTCAATTTGTTTTGCCTTGTACATTTTGTTTTTCTTTTTTCACAGATTACATCCTGACCAAAATTCTCCTCTTTCTTCTCTTCTCAGTTTCTCCTTGCCACCTCCCCCAGATCTATTCCTCCTCCATTTCTCCTAAGAAAAGAGCAGGCCTGCTAGGGATATCAGCTGAACACTGCATGGTAAGTTACAATAAGACTAGGCACATACCCTCCAGGTATCAAAGCTGGATGAGGCAACCCATAGGAGGAAAACAGGACCCAAAAGCAGCCAAAAGAGTCAGAGACAGCTCCCACTTCCACTTTTAGAATTCTCCTAAGAACACCAAGTCACCCAACCATAAGGTATATGCAGAGCACCTAAGCCAAACTCATACAAGGCTCCCCGATTGTAGCGTCAATCACTGTGAGCTCCTATGAGCCCTACTTAGTTGATCCTGTGGGTCATATTTTTGTGGTATCCTCAATCCCTCTGCATCCTAAAGCCCTTTCTCTCCCTCTTCCAAATTGCCTGAACTCTGCCTAATGTTTGGATATGGGCTCCAGTCCACGAGTATAGCTCTTTGTTTTATTTGGTTCTCTGCTAGGCCTCTGGGCTAAGCAGCCCCTGGTTCCTGGCTATCTGGGCAGTGACAGGCAAGGGCTCCCTATCCTGCCATGGGTCTCAAGTTGGACCAGTCATTGGTTAGCCACTCCCACAATTTCTATAATACCTTTACCTTAGCACATCTGGTAGGCAGGACAAATCATAGGTCAAAGGTTATATGACTGGGTTAGTGTCCCAGACCCAACACTGAAAGGTTTGCTTGGTTACAGAAAATGCCCAGTCTAGGCTCCATATCCCTCATTCCTGGGAGTCTTTACTGGGGTCACACTTGTAGATTCCGGGGAGATTCCATTGCACTAGGTTTTTTTCTCTCAATTTAACTAAAAAAATAATGAAACAAGACTATTAATATTCTGAGTCCGGACTTTCCAGTGAAATCTGATCACTGTCACTTACATCTTACCCCAGGAGGCTCAATAATTGGCCACAAGTCAAATGAAGACTCAGTATGGAGCCATCATTCCCACACATCTCTCCTATGTGATGAGTTACTTTACTCATTTGTCAAATTTCCCCTTTCCAGATGCTTTCTTCACTGGAGACCAAGATGGGAAAAGGCTAGACTGAACCAATGCTGTTCTGGTATGTCTTGGCCCCATCTGAAACCTGACCCAAGACACCCTAGGAGATAACAGACTACCCATGTAAAGAATTGAACTTGAATTCACTCTCTTCTCCTAAGTGCATAGGCTGGCATTATTATCCTCATTCTCTGTAAAGAAACCGGCGCTTTGGAATGTCAAGCTATAAGAAGACAAATCGTCAGTGAGGGCTTGTTTTATCTTAGGACCTTCTGCCTCTGAAACTCACTCTCTTCCTTCTGTATGTATGCTTGTTCGGTGTGGGGTTAGACCATTTTATTCCCCACCCCCAAAATCCAAATTTATACTTGTGTCCCCTGTGCTGTGTGTGAAACCAACTCAAAAAACAGAGACAGACAGTTCCTGCCCTCGCAACATTTAGAATAGGAGAAGACTCAAACAACTTCCGGAGTCTGTAGTCATGTGACAACTGATGTTGGCCATACCCATCAGCAACAGCCATGTGAGTCCAAAGGTGATTTATGAACAAAATCCTTTTCTATAGCAGTCAGTCAGACACTAGGTAAGTTCATGTGTACATACAAGTATTTCTTTTTAAAAGGCAGAATCTACTGAACCCTACTACTTTGCTCTACCAACAGCCTCTGCTAGAAAAGCTCTGGACCCTGTGATGAGGTGATTAGTATTAAATGAAAGTTTATCATCTGCCAGAAGCAATACGTGTAGTCACACTAAAGCATAAAACCTGACATTAGGCACGGAGATGAAGAAAGTTTGCCAATAATGCCGTGTAAATATTTCCGACTATCATTTTGCCATAGGCTGCCCCCCAAGAGCTACGACTTTAGAGGAGAATAAGGCAATTTTATTTCCATCTTAGAAGTCAATTGTCTTGATAAAATTAATATAAAAAAGGTTGTAATATTTCCTTTGAAGGGAAATTCTTTTGCTATCAGAGCACTTGGAGAAAGGTTACTTATGGCCAACTGATTCAGAGAATTTGAAGGTAACCAGTGCTCGGCTGCTTGGGGTTACTATTACATTTGTGGCTGGGATTCAAAAGGGCAGCTTTGGCAGAAATTTTTATGGCATCTTGAATAAATAATAGGACAGGTTTTCAACACTATTTCTTAAAGCCTGTGAGAAACTCTACTGAGGGCTTTTGTACTTTTGACTGTTGTAGTGTGAAGCAAGCAACCTCATTGCTAAGCCACAAGCCACCCAGAAGGGGGAAAGGTGGACAGCTGCTGGGTTGGGGCCTTTGAATCTTTAAGGGGAGTGCTAAGCATTTGATTGGATACGCCCAAAAGACTTGTTTCGGGCCAGTACTGTCCATGGTAGGTATGTGGCCTGGGGCCCAGACAAGTTGGGTTTGTGCTGGTGGAGACTGTAGCAGGTTGGGACACAGAGAGAAGGAGTGTTGCCATGAGATCTAAAGATGTCCTGTGCAGCTTGCAAGAGCTGACCTGAAGAACTTTAACAAAGAACAGGCCTTTCTGGCTACAGATCCCTTTTTTTTTTTGGTCCCTTTTGGCTCAGTTACATTAATACCATTTATAAGCAGTGACCATCTCACACCACTTCCCCTTCACCAGATGTTTGCAAAGCTGCTCTTTAGCTTAAACACAGAGCGTTATTCCATTTATAACCTGATTCTCTGGTGCTGTGCTATGAAGAACAATGAATCCACCCTGGTGGGGGCCAACTCTTGTTGCCAAAACGCCTAGGGGAGCAAAGTACTCTCACGAATCCACTCCATGCCACCACCCAGGGAACTTTTGTGACTAAGCCAGCACTGAGCCATCCTCACTGCCCATGATACCCAGGAGCCTGATATTCTTGAAGGAGAACCAAGTCCTTCCTTCTGCAAGCCATTCTTGGTTGTGATTTTTCTGCTCTTGCCAGCTGAACCCAACCTGAATCAAGCCAAGGTCCATGATCCGATCCCAAGAAACTAGAAAGCATGATTCCTGAATTCAGTTCTGCCTGCAGTCTTCTTAAGAAAACCACCTCTCTTCACACCAAGCCAGATTCTCGATCAGAGCTGAGTGTGGACTTTTTGTACTAACAAATCCATGCTAGATGTCTGAGCTCGTGTTGTCGGTATTTTCATCTTTTGCTTGTCACTCTCATCATTCTGTTTAATTTGTCTCTGAACTCTAAGAAAGCCTGTCAGCTTATGAACCCAGGAGGTGGGCCTTTGTCATCAAACTGCTAAAACTGTCTCGACACATCTATCTTAGCCTCAGAAACTGATCAAGTTCAGATGTTATTTCAGGCTCCACTTAAACTGAATGCAATTACCAGGCCTTTTTAAAAAGGGCATTGTCTTTTTCTAACAGAAAAGATGCCCCCTTTGTTGAATTTCAGTGAAACAAGTCGGCAGGTGATAATCAGCCTGTCTGGAGACCAGGCTGTGCCTAAGAAACCACTGTGAATAAATAAACAGCCCTTTTTCTAAACTGGCCAAATCATAGTAGCTTAAAAATTCAAAAGGGCTAAACTAAGAATATCAAACATGAGCATATAATGACAATTACAAGAAGTAACATTTCCAAGTTTCTCTTCTCTCTCCCCACCCCAACCCCCACTGCCAAGTTTTGATACCATTGCAACATATTCTCAGTCTATTTTCCACTAGCCACAAATGCCAGCTCTGGACTTGATTCAAGGTATAATGTCTCCCCAGTTTCCTACTGTTGAATTCCCACATGTCATTAAGATACAGCAAGCTCAGTCAGAACCAAGAGTCTCTGGCTAGTATTGTATCTTACGGGGGAAATCTGGAATTTGAGTAAAGCAATCACTTCGGCAATGGGTTTGGAAATGAGCACTTCTCCTTTTATGGCAACTTGTTCTCGTCACCGCTCTGTTCTCTGGAAGCCTAAATGGCAACTTAAACACTTTTGTACTTTGTTCAAATCTTAAACGAGAGAAGTTATTCAAGGACATAGACCTTATCCTCCGTACTCAGCACTCTCCCCAGGAGGAATTCACAAACTCTGCAATGTACAAAGAGCAAGTTCTAGCCCATGATGTCTTCCTGAGGAACTCTTGACTTCTCTCTGGGCCACCCTGGCTACCACAGCAGCCTCTGTAGACTAGAGAAGGCTGTTAGCAAAGCCACAAGAGTTTCCATCTCTAATTGTGCTTCTGGGTTCTGCAGGGCAGTGTACCAGGCCCTCCTTGGGTACGTCATTTTGGGTTGTGGAATGCTGTATGGTTACACACACATGGAGTTGCTTTGACAATGCCCAGTTGTTGACCTGACTGAAGAAATTACAAGGGAAATGAGAGCTGGAGGGAGAGAAGGAAGGAGGGACAGACAGGTAGAGACAGGCAGATATACAGAGACAGGGACAGACAGAGACACAGACACAGACACAGACACAGACACAGACACACACACACACACACACACACACACAGACACAGACACACACACACACACACACACACAGACACAGACACAGACAGACACAGACACAGACACAGACACAGACACAGACACAGACACAGACACAGACACAGACACAGACACAGACACAGACACAGACACAGACACAGACACAGACAAGACACAGACACAGACACAGACACAGACACACACACACACACACACACAGACACACACACAGACACAGACACACACACAGACACAGACACAGACACAGGAGGCAGAGACAGAGACACAAACACAGACACAGGAGACAGAGACACAGACAGAGACACAGGAGACAGAGATGCAGACACAGATGCAGACACAGACAGACTACTTATGGAATTCTTTAGTCTCCATGCATTGAGAAACACTAGCCAACCAGCCAGCTCTCCAGTCCCAGCTCTTCAACTGCCTTAGCTTTTCCACTACCCCCATTGTGGTCCACAAAAAAAGTGCCAAGGCCTCTCCTTGCTTGATTTTCCTCCTCTGCAAGGAGAGAGAAAGGCACACCAATTTTCATGAAGCTAAAAGAGTTAAAGTTTGTAACCCATTTTCAAAAATGTCTGGCACATGGTAAGACCTATATAAATGGCTGCTGAAGACAATTTCTGTTTAAGTTTGTTCAATACAAGATGCAGCCAAGTCCTAGAGTCTTATATAAAATGGGCTTTTTGAGTCAAGTATGTCTTCTCACACGATTTAGACCTATTTTAATTTCTTAAGATTGTATTTATCTTATATTTTATTAGTTCTTTGAGAGTTTTCTAAAATGTGTTTTGAAGATATTCACCTCCCCTACCCCAGCTCTTTCCCTCTTCGATAACTGCCCAACTTTGTATCTTGTTTTTCAGAAAACCCTTCAAGAGAAATTTGTGCTGTGCCAAATATTCTTGGATATGTGATTGCCTACTGAATTGTGGTGGACTTACCAGGGACTATGCTCGTAAATAAGATGGATATCCTTCCCAGCAGCTAACAATGGCAAATAGCTCCTGAGGTAGGGGCGAGACTGGGTACCCAGATCCTTTCTCTGTGGTGGGGATTTGATCTGACATGAGCTTGTACAGATTTTGTGCATGGTATCGCAGTTACTGGGAGTTCGTATGTGTAGCTGTCTCTCTGTGTCCAGAAGATGTTTCCTTGTACCCGTCTACCACCACGCCTTTTCTGATGTCCCACCACACTCTGAAATTACTCCTGAGTCTCAAGTGATGGGATGGTAAATATATAGAAATACTGAGCATTCTTCAGTCTTTTATTTTCTGCACTGTGCCTAGTTTGGGATGTCTGAGTTAATCTCCAAAACAGAAGCTTCTTAGGTGAGCGTTGAGAGATGTATGTCTCTATGGTTTTACCAGTAAGTCATTAGAAGTCAGTTTAATAATATCTACATCTAGCAGCATAATAGTAATATAATTTCCTGTAGAGGCCATGGCTTGTGTAGCCATGAGTACTTTGCTCAGCAATGGTGCCAGGTATGAGTTTTATCTTGTGGAGCTAGATTTAAATCCAATCAGAAAATGGTTGACTACTCCCATGACACTACGGCATCAGTGAGTATGTTTTACAAAGCCAGTGACTGCTGTAACTTGAAGAGTTCAGAACTGAGTGTAATCGATGGTGACTCTTCTTCTTTGGTATCTGGTATGCTACCTTCCATACTATGAAGTCTAGCCTGTAGGGAGAAAACTTTTCAGATTAGTTTCAACTCGATTTCATTGTGTTCTATGGCACATGTGTAGTATCATCGCTAAAAGGATCTTACAGGTAAGCAAGAGAAATGGCAATAACCTACAATGTCTGGGGGGGTCTATGGGATCTCCTTCTTCAGACAATCCAGAAGTAAGTAATCACTGTTGGCACTGGTATATTTGTTTGCTTCTAGGTTCTACGAGGGACATTGTTGCATTGTTCCATGGTAACTTCATTCTCTCTCTCTTCCTTTCTTGTTTGTATGTGTGCATGGATGTGTTAGGAAGCTTCAAAAAAGACACACAGACTATTTCTAATTTCAAATATAAAATTCATCTCACAGAAGTATCTAGCTGATCTCAGCTGACTCATACAGAGCTACTGGTAAACATGGCCCTGGATGCACTGCAAGAAGAAGAACATGACATCTGACATATAAACACAATGCTCATAATAAAAAGCCTGGATACAATGAACAAACAAGGAGTATAAAATGTTAGGAGAATCCAAAACTAATGGGTATTCAACAATCTTCCCCCAGGTCTATAATTTATTTATAATTTGTAGGTCAGTGCATAGTCCCTTGGCCTGTGTCACTGTCTTACCTTGACTACTTCCAAATTACTCATTCAAACTAGTCAGTGGAAATACTTTCTATAAATTTGGAGGGTTTGTATAAGTTTGTAAGATTTAAATTGTGAAATTTAAATTTTCAAATTTTAATTACAGAAATCTACAGCATAGAGTTTAGTGAGTAACCATTTTTTTAAAAATGTTTTTCTAGCATCCACAAATTGAACAAGAGTGGGCTTCATTATGACATTTTCAAGCATGTATATAATGATCTTTGATTATATACGTTCCCCTCCCCCATCGCCTGCCCTCGTTTTCAACCCTACTCCTACTGGGACCCTTTCCTTCCCAAATTAATCTTCCTCCCACCTTCACTTATTAAAAGAAAAATCTCCACAAATGTGCAATATTTGTCTTTTAAGTCTGGCTTACTTTGCTTAGCCTGATGGTCTTAAGTTTTTATCCACTTCCTCAGAAGATCAAAATTCCATTATTCTTTCTAAATAAAAGAAACTCTTCTTTGTCAATTTATTTGTCATTGGACATCGAGGCTAGTTCCACATCTGGGCTGCTGTGAATGGGTCTACAATAAACATGGATTTGCAAGTATCTCTGTGCTGAGCTGACTTAGATCCCCAGGGGCACACACATGAGTGGTATGGATGGGACATATGGTGGCTCTCTTTGTTGTTTTAAGGACCTTCTCTATGGCTTTCTATAATAGCCATACCAGTTCCCATTCCCATCAACAGAGGACAAAGCTTCATCTTTCCTGCACCCCAACTAGCATCAGTTTTCTCTTTTCTCTATGATAGCCTATCTCACTGGGGATAGAGGGGAATCTCAGTATGGGTTTTTTATTTGCAATTCCCTGATAGCTAAGGACATTGACCATTTTTGTCCTGTGCTCTTTGGATCTTTGTACCCCTTCTCCGGAGAATGGTCTATGAAGTTCATTTGTCCATATATTGATTGGACTAATTGTCCCTTTGGTGTTTATTTTTTTCAGTTCTATATAGATTTGGGTTGTTAATCCCCTGCCAAATGAATATCCTGTAAGGACTTTCTTCCATTCTGCAGCTGTTTCTTCATGCTGTTGATTCTAACTTTTGTAGCAGAAGATTTTTAATTGGATGTGATACCACTTGTCAATGCCCAGAATTAGGTCTCATGCTATAGGAGTGCTCTTCAAAAATAATAGCTGTACCTGTATCTTGAAGTGTTTTACCTGTGTGTTCCTCCAGCAGTTTCAAAGCTTCAGGATTTGTTTTGATTTTTTTAACATGGTAAATGATAGGGACCTAGTTTCATTCTTTTACATATAAGGTCCACTTTCCCTGGGTCGACTTCCCCTGGTACCATTTGTTGATGCTGCTGCTTTTGCTCCAACATGTGATTTAGATCCTTTTGTTAAGAATCAGATGTCCTTAGCTGTGTTGGGTTTAAGTTCAGGTCCTTGGGTTTGCTCTATGATATCTATATCTGTGTTTGACCAACACTATGCTATTGTGGTTACTGTTTCCCTGTAGTCTACCTTGAGATCAACTTTAACACAGCTCATTTTACTCAGAATAACTTTGGCTATTCAGAGTCTTCTCATGTTTGTATATGAATTTTAGAATGTTTTATTTTTCAATTTATGTCACTAGAATCTTGATACAGATTGCAATAAATTTTCATATTTCTTTGGTAACACGGCCATGTTCACGGTATTAATTCTGATAATTCATGAATGTGGGCCTCTGGAACCTTTGATTTCTTTCCTTGGTATTCTATAGTTTTCACTGGAGAAATTTTTTGCATCCTTAGTTAGATTTATCCCAAGTATTTTTAAAGTTATTGTGAAAGTGCTTTCTACCTCCCTTCCCTAACCTCCAGTTGTAGACAGAATATCTTGTGTCTGCTCTGTCAATAATAAATTTGATGGCTATAACTTAAGCAGGAAACGGGAGGTGAGACAGAAAGGATTCTGGGAAAGTTCTGACCTGGGTGAAAAAAAAACATCATTGCTAAAGAACCATTTCTCCTGCCTTCCTAGCTGCTATCATGGCTTCCACCTTAAAGGGACAACATGCCTTTTATCTGGGAATCTGAAATTTCAATTTGGATTATAAGTAAGTTCTTGCTCTATATTGATTTTCTAAAATGTGGGGTAAATTTGGGGGGGGGGTTATTCCACTTAGACCATATAGCTCCCAAATAAAAGACAGAAAACCTTTAGATGTAACCCTTAAAGAATTAGAGCTGGACAGTTATCAACCCTCTGTACTATTTTGTCTTCTTCTCTGTCAAAAATCCTGCTATATCACTTCCTGTGTTTCTCTTGGACCACTCCTACTCCAAAAAGCCATCCTGTGGTGCAGACGGACCTCAGTTGGGTCCTTGATCCTCAGGAAAACTTGGGGTTCCAGTAACATGTGAGCAAGAAGTTGGCACAGATGGGTGACAAACAGACAGGGACATAGTAAGAGTGTGTATCTGAATGTATTTTGTCAAAGTGAGCATCAGTCTTATATAATACCGAGAAAAAAAGAAGTTAAGTGATACATTAAGGCCATCCAAGGTACATTGAAGTTATCTAATGCAAAATTACTTTTACAACAAAACAGAAGAATGCATACTAAAAGCTAACAGGAACCAACTGGGATAAAATCAATGTTAACAACTGGGATCAAAAGCAGCCCCACCTAAGGTCCACTTAATCTTAGAAGCCAAGGGAAGGGGCTTTATGCCCTTGCCATAGTTCCAATTCTAGTCTATTGTATAGTCCACCTTCCCCCTAGGCCATTGTAAATTCCTGTGTATGAGTGTAACTCAGGTATCTATAGTTCTAAGTATTTACTCTAGTTCTTTCTTAGAGTACTAAGAAGGACTCTTAGTACTTCCTTCTTCCTAGATCATTTTAAATTCCTATGTGTGGCAGTGACTCAGCTACCTATGCCCAGGGTCGGCTCAAGGACTGCCTAGAACATTGGAACACTGGTGAAGGCTTATCTAACTTAGCTATATGTCAAATCAATTCTTAGAGGCTCTTATAATAAAGCAATATTGAGGGAAAGCACACAGATCCGTTCACCCGCTAAAGCAAGGACAGATTTGGAGCATCATTATTACAGGGTGCCACGGTTCCAGGAGCCTAAGTTTCCGTGAACTTTTCACCTTGGGACTGCATCCAAGCTTTTGGGCCTGTCACAGGGTCATACCAGAGTGGATGAGGCAATCCTTCATGGCCAGGTTCTCATGATCCCCCGTCCCATGGTGGCTTCCCTTTCCTTGCAATCTCTGCCTGAGATTTCAAACCTAGGAACCTTTGCTTCTCCCTTTCTCTGCTACCCAGCCCCGGCTGTAGGCATCTTTAGTAACCAATCATTAATAACTTGGGGGGGGTGGCACTGTTTGCACAACATAGGCAGGTAACCAAGTCCTCAAGTACAGAATTTAGAATGTGAATACAAGCAGCACCATACCAACCTCCTATAATTATTTCTTTATCAGCACATTTGTTTCTGTATACAGAAAGTATACTGAATATATGTGTTAGTTCTGCATCCTGATACTGTACTAAAAGTATGTTTCAGGCAAGAGAATTATCTACTGGAGATTTTAAAGTGTTTAAGATCATTTTGTTTGAACATCAGAATAATTTGAGAAGTCCTTGTATGAAACAATAAATGAGAATACTTTGTACCTTGCTAAGAATCACAGAGATTTATGTTATAGAACCTCACTTTCACTGGCTGTGGATTCTGCTCTGCTGCAGGTTTCATTCATATATATATATATATATATATATATATATATATATATATATATATATATATATATATATGAGTCCCAAGCCAGACACACGCTCCCAGGAGCCTGCTTGCCACTAGGCAAGCTTTTCCCAGGAGCTGCTACTATATCTTGAGTCTGAAATAGTCTTCAAATGTGTTCAGGTCTGCAGCACAGCATTTTCAGAGGTTGGACATTTAGGAAGTGAGTACAACATGAGCCCACTGAGGATTTATAATTTGATGGCCTATTGAGACGCGGCGAAAGATTAGGAGAAGTTGCATGATTGATGGGAGTGTCTCCTTCGACCCTGCAGTCCTTGTCTTGTTCTCTTCTCTCTCTCTCTCTCTCTCTCTCTCTCTCTCTCTCTCTCTCTCTCTCTCTCTCTTCTCTCTCTCCTCTCTCTCTTCTCTTTCCTCTCTCTCTCCTCTCTCTCCTCTCTCTCTCTTCTCTCTCTTCTCTCTCTCTTCTCTCTTCTCTCTCTCTCTCTCTCTCTCTCTCTCTCTCTCTCTCTCTCTCTCCCTCTGTATCTCTGTGTATGTATCTCTCTGTGTATCTCTTTCTTTTTCTCTCTGTATCTCTCTCTCCTAAACAAGTTTATTTCTTAGAATCAAAAACAGATTTTTAATAGTCAATAAATAATAGAAATTTAGTAAAAAAAAAATTCCCTTGTATTTATATGTACTTTGTGTTTCTCATTAAGTTATTCTGGAAAGAGACCATGAAATTTCTAAGATTGATATGTTCTCCATGGTATACTAAAGCTAAGGTCCATTTCTCCTCTTTTTTTTCTATTTTTTAGACTTTTTTTTAATGTGTATGAGTGTTTTACACACACACACACACACACACACACACACACCACACACACATTCCCCTTGCTGTCATAGGTCTTTCACACAGTCTGTGATAATGATTCTCAAGCTTAGGGTGTGATATCAATAGGAAACCACAGCTGTGTCTCCTGACAGACTACCAGAGTCCATCTTTGGTCAAGGTCCTAGGATGGCGTTTGTCAGGCTCTGCTCTCTTTAGCCACAGCTGGGCCACCAGACAGCCAAATATGCCCACAATGCCTGGACTGAACCCCAGCCAAAAGGAATCAGAAGAAAGAGGAAATCTGTAAAAAGTTCAAGAAATAACAGGCTTATGTGGTATCTTTCTGTGAAACTTTACCCATATGATTCTCTTCTTAGAAAATAGAAATGCTGTGTATTTCCTTTACGGAAAAGTTTTCTACAGTCTGCTACATGATTCTCTTTTTTGTTCCTACAAGCAGCATTACAAAGAAACTTTATTGGTCCACTTCTCCAGATCAGGTTTTTCCATGATCCTAGTCATGTAAGTCTAAGTTAGCATGATCCCTTTGCCTTCTACTACCTCAAGTACACTGACATGTGTGGCAAAGACACTTGGTATTGAGTGTAAACTAAAAAGTTGAGACTCTGTGTAGTAAAGTTTCTGTCTCTTCACTTCATACAATGTATAAGCTGTCAGTATGATGTGTTGTCAACCCACTACTTCCCTCAGCTTCTAAGGTTCTTGGAAGACTTTCAAATCTTCATATACCATAGGAAGAAGGCAGCAAGTTACCAGGGTCAGTTGTTCTTAAAGTGTAATACCCAAGCCAATAGCATCAGAAGCACACAAATCCTCGTCAAAAACCAGAATAAATCTCCAGCCCACAATTAATAGATTCTATTGCTGCTTCCAGAAGTTACTGCTCTCCCTGCCTGCAGACAGTATGCACAATGCACCTCAGCTCTCCCGGGCCCTCCTTCCATGTTCCTTCCCCACTTCCCAGTCCAAGCACATCATATGTTCCCCATGCAGTGGAGGCAGCCTCCAGGGAGCTCTCCATCTTGAGCCATGCTTCTTTCTTTGTCTTTCTCTACACAGAGCCAGGAGTTTGCCTTCCAAGTGCTAATTTGCCCATGAATTTGGCTAATTAAAAATCCTTCAAATGCCTGCAGGATGAAATCCAAATGCCCTAACTTTTGTTGTAAAAGCCCTTTGTTAGCTGGCCTTCCCCCTAAGGCTTTATTTATTTATTTATTTATTTATTTATTTATTTATTTATTTATTTATTTAATAAGCTGTTAATTTATTTAATGTAATTTCGAATAATTAGGAACAAAGGACAATGGGCAATGCAATGCACAACAGATCTCTCTCTCTCTCTCTCTCTCTCTCTCTCTCTCTCTTTCTCTCTGTCTCTTGACTTTATTCTGAAAAACTAATCAGTTTTTAACTTAAATGGCTGTGAAACATGATATACAGTTGGTGTATAACCCAACTGTACTAAAAATGAGACGTGTTTTCTTTTTTTAATATTTCTTTTTTTAATTAGATATTTTCTTCATTTACATTTCAAATGCTACCCCCTTTCCTAATTTCCTCTCCGAAAGTCCCCTATACCTTCCCCCAGCCCTGCTCCCCAACCTACCCACTCCTGCTTCCTGGCCCTGGCATTCCCCTGTACTGGGGGCATATGATCTTCACAAGACCAAGGGCCTCTCCTCCCATTGATGGCCGACTAGGCCATCCTCTGCTACATATACAACTAGAGACACAAGCTCTGGGGGAGGGGGGTACTGGTTAGTTCATATTGTTGTTCCTCCTATAGGGTTGCAGCCCCTTTAGCTCCTTGGGTACTTATGCCAGTACCTGGCAAATACAGAAGTAGATGCTCACAGTCATCTATTGGATGGAACATGGGACCCCCAATGAAGGAGCTAGAGAAAGTACCCAAGGAGACATTTTCAAATAACCATGTGTGCCAAGGTTCCTCTGCCCAAATGACCTGTCTGGTGTTCTCCCCATGTGCCGTAAAAGAGCCAGGCAGTAGAGGTCATGACATGCATAGAGCAGTGGGTCTTCCAGGATCAGCTGTCTGACTCAGGGCACACTTGCTCAAGGATTCAGGCTTATGCTTCAGCAAGGAGCAGAGTAAGTGGTCCATTGTCAAATTACTTACCCCGGGGTGGTCTCAGAGCTCTGCTGAGGACACTCCTTCTCCTTCCTTATAACTCCTGAATGACTATAATACTCCCTCTGCCCAAAATAAGCTACGTCAGCTAGAAGTACTATTCTTGTTTGTTTATTAAAGCAAAACTGCTTCTCACTATTCCCTCTTCTGGTCACTGCCCTCCCTCCACCCATTCCTGCAGTCAGACATGTTTATTGTGTGAAGTGGCAATATTTTGCTTCTCTGGACTGCCTCCTCTGAAGACTCCCTTGCTTGGTTCTCTGATTTGAAGATCTCATGTACACTTACAAACCAACGGCCACAAGCTTAGCTAGGTGCTACCAATTCCACACAGGATTTTGGATTCTAGGGAAGTCAAATTTTGCCTATTTTAATTAATGTCATAAGTGAGAAAGGAATGCTTTTGATGACAAGTCACAAATGCACCTTGACTTCCATAGCCTTGTGGATGCCCCATGACTAAGTCAGTAATTCATCAAAGTTGGGGCACTGGTTCTAGGTTAAAAAGCATCTTTCAACCTCCACCTCTAGTGGAAAGATGACTACAAGCCATTTTCTCTAATTGCTCATCCGAGTACAGAAAGATGTGGTAGTGATAAAAAGAAAACTGTTTCTTTTCATGCCATTCTCTCTTCTGAAAGAGACTTTCTAGAATTTTTGTGTGCATCCCCTTAGGCTAACTGGGTCAGTGCTACCTCTTTCAGTGGAAGATGATAAGGCAGCTCAGATCTACCCTTTCCAACCTCACCTGGGGAAAACAGGAGTTTCTGGAAACTGTGGATCAGCCAAGCAACATATGTCACAGAGAACTGAGATACTGGGATTCTGAACACATCAGAAACTGAAACTTTGATAGCCATATTCTTTTCATGACCTCACAATATGTCTTTTGTTACAGAAGTATTATTTTATAATAATTTAATAAATTCATTTGAAAAATCCAAACCAAGACTTCTAGTACTATTTTGAACTCTTCTAAAGCAAGCCAGAATTCTTTGTCTAATGATCTATGACAACCATGGCTTATTATGACTATATGGTTATGTCATTGTGGAACAGGCCTATTAGTCCTTTGGGAAAGTTAT
This sequence comes from Mus musculus, assembly GCF_000001635.26. NCBI lineage: Eukaryota > Metazoa > Chordata > Mammalia > Rodentia > Muridae > Mus > Mus musculus. The sequence goes on from NC_000075.6 coordinate 94,373,400, forward strand.
TTTCTATTTGTTGTTTTTTTAAAATATGAGTGATATTACAAAGCAAAATCATCAAGCAGTAAGAGATTTTGCAAACATCTAAATAGGAGGGAGGTATAATATAAGATGGGTTTATGAAGGATCCGTTTTATATTTTTGATCATAAATTCATGTAACCTAGGTAACATGTTTTCATTACATCTTTCAACCAAATGTGTCTTTAACATTTTCAAATTTCAAGCTGTAATCTTAATGCAAGGGCTTTTGATATTAACTTGAAAACTAAAGTTGCATTTCAATTTATCTTAGTAAGCCACTGTTTTTTTTATCTAGATATGAATATATAAAAGGCTAGACTGTTTCAATCAATCAAGTTTTTAAAAGGTCAAATATTTACTTATTGAATCAACTTCCCTGGTAGATTAAATTCACATCCAAGTTTCATTCCAAAGTTAAAATTTCCAGTCATTCACATTTGCAATCAATAGCTATATTTGTTTTAATAGAGGCAAAATGAAATGAATGTTCATCATAAAATTAGCAAAAAATGAGTTACTTCAATACAGATATAATTCTGTTTTTTATTTGAAAATTATTACAATTAGTTATCCATATAAAGTGATTTCTTCTTCATACTTGACATTTTGATGCACAAACAGCTTTTCACAAGAAGAGAGTATGTTATAAACTTTATACTCACATTTATCATCTGAAGACATTTATAGAAGAATAGATAGCATCATAGTTTCTTTCTTCTTGTGATCAAATATTCTGTAAAGGCAATTTAAAGAAGAAATGGTTTAGTTTAGTAACACAGTTCCAGGCTATAGATCAGCATATCCTGCAACTCAAAGCATCTGGAGTTTGAAGTAGGTATCACATCATATGCAGTCAGAGGAGGGGAGCAGTGGGCACACGCAGGTATTCAGCATTCTTTGATTCTTGAATATGGGTGCAACATGACCAGCTATTTCAATCTCCTGCTGCTGTGACTTCCCTAAAACAAAGGACACTAGCCTGATACCATGGGCTAAAATCCAACTTGTTGGAGGCCCCATCTCTAGCTGGAAGCCGAATATCATCCCTGTAGTACTGGTTTTAGAGTCATGGAAGGTACAAAATTAAAGGAGCTATGGAGTCTTGCTGCACATGTCTGGAGAGATGTTGATGCCAGGCAATGTGGGATAGCATCAGAGTTCTTTTAGGGAGACCATGAAAAGCTGTTGTTTGAAACTTAGAACACAAAGAAGCCTAGGTAGTGGTAGACATCCCAGGATATTGGAAATGACAGGGTCACAGGATAACTGGAGAGTAAAGCTGTAGGTATGAGGTAAGATGGTGTATATGCTAAGATGGAGGAGATTGACAGCTATGCCTACCCAAACTCTTTTGGAGTCCATTATAGTTCTATCACAAACTCCAGATGACAGACATGTAGCTGTAGATTTTATGGTTTCCCTGCCTGCCAGCTTTGAGGTTTGTTTTGGTTAGACCATTTCCTGTGATGTCCAGATTATTCCATTTTGAAATAGGAGTTCTGTGACGTAATACATTGAATGTAAGTAACTTGCTTTTGTCTTGTTTTGCTTTGTTTTGTTTTGTTTTGATAGATGCTCACAGTTAAGAGACTTTGGGCTTATGTTAGAACTGGTTATTTTGGATTGAATGCTAAGATGGCCATGAGCCATCCTATAGGAACAAGGTTTGAAAGATCATAGCTTAAAAGTTATAGAGAAAGTACCCAAGGAGCTAAAGGGATCTGCAACTCTATAGGTGGAACAACATTATGAACTAACCAGTACCCCGGAACTCTTGACTCTAGCTGCATATGTATCAAAAGATGGCCTAGTCGGCCATCACTGGAAAGAGAGGCCCATTGGACACGCAAACTTTATATGCCCCAGTACAGGGGAACGCCAGGGTCAATAAAATGGGAATGGGTGGGTAGGGAAGTGGGGGGAGGGTATGAGGGACTTTTGGGATAGCATTGGAAATGTAATTGAGGAAAATACATAATAAAAAATATTAAAAATTTTAAAAAATGAAAAATATAAATGTAATGTAGAAAATGGAATTAAAGGACACCGAGGCAATAAAAGAATGAAACTTGTGAGAGTCAATCTATTCTTTCTATAGATGAACAGATACCTATAGAAATTGTGGAATATCAAAGCACAAAGTCAATAACAGCTTATGGTATATGTTATAAACTTAATAAAACAGAAAAATATTTAATATTAAGTGTATTTTGTGGGATAAATTGTTGTCATGTGACTAACCAATGCCAATAATGTTTTGTAATAGAGATGCTACTTCAAGATGCTATCCATTTTCAAGTTGCATTTTGTATCATTTGTTCTTCTTAATTTCTTTGTCTTTCTCATCCCAGCACCATCTATTTCTCAATTTGGGCTGTGTATTTTGATCTTTAATCCATTGGAAAGGCTAAAGGAATCAACTAGGACACAGAGAGGAGCACACAAAACAAGGGACAAGTAGATTTGCTTATAGTGAGGCAACTGTCATGTCAAATTAATGTGATAATAATAATGATAAATAAATACATATATAACAATAAATATTTTTAAAAGAAACTGTAAAAAGAAAAAAGTTATATATTCAGGTCAAATTGACAAGAGGTGAAATTAGAACAGTTAGTGTTAAGTATCAGTTTTACAGTACCTAGAACTTCTGGCAGATGAACCTTTGGGAATGTTTGTGGGGAATTATCTTGATTATATTAATTGATGTAATTCCTACCCACTTGGGGTAGCACCATTCCTTAGGCACAGGATTCAGAACTAGATAAAAATTAGGGAAAGCTAACTGAGCATTAGCATGCATGCATTCATTGACCTCTGATTCTCAACTATGGATGCATTATGGCCAGCTGTCTCAAGTATCTACCACTGTGCCTTCCTCACAATGATGGACCATAAATCTGACTCTGTGGACTAAAATAATCCATTACTCCCCTAAACTGCTTTGTTGGTTTTCAAAGTATTTTATATAAAGAGCTGGGGAAAAAAACTAAGATAAATACTAAACACAATGCCTAGGGAAATGCTAGAATGTTCCCCTTAAAATCTGAATGCTATGGTGCATTCCAATAATTTTAGGACTTGGGAGGTTAAAGTAGGGTGAGGTCATGAGTTTGAGGCCAGCCAGAGCCTGTTTTCTTTGTCTCAACAAAGTAGAGCAAACAGATAAAAGTCTCCACATCTCTGACAGAAACAGTTTATACTGTGAATGGCTTGACACTATTAACTGAAAGTTAAGCACGGTTCTTGACCTCTGAACTTTCCAGTGAACAGCCCTAGATACACTAAAGCTGTAGTCATCGGGTCTGCATTCAGATGTTTGCAACAGAAAATCACTAATAGCAGCTTACTACAATGAAGTTGTTCTCTCTCTCTCTCTCTCTCTCTCTCTCTCTCTCTCTCTCTCTCTCTCTGTGTGTGTGTGTGTGTGTGTGAGAGAGAGAGAGAGAGACAGAGAGACAGAGAGACAGAGAGACAGAGAGACAGAGAGAGACAGAGAGAGACAGAGAGACAGAGAGACAGAGACAGAGAGAGACAAAGAGAGTAAAGTTGTTAAGGAAAATGGAGGGTGGCCCCTGAATGATGCCTCCAGAGCTTAGTTTTTCACATGAATTGTGCCAGCTTTCCTCTACATGCTGGTTGGTCCAGAGTCACAAAATCACTGCTTCAGGACCAGCTACTCAGCCTCATTCCAAGTAAAAGAAAGGAAGTATCGCTCATGCTAGAGATGGGGCTGTGAAATCTCGTTAACAGTTCTGAGACCCTCTACTTTAGGGTTCTCATTTTTGTTTCCAACGCTGTAAGCTCAAATGGCCTTCCTTATGTAGCCAAGGGCATTACAGTTAGATTAAGTCCCTTAGTTGCCGGCCTGATTCCATTTCCACTGCACACACTGCTTTCTGGAAATGAGTGTTTTCTTGTAGAATAGCAGAAGCTGTGGAGGAGCTGGCTACAAAGGAGAAGAAAGGCTGGGAAGGGCTAGGCGAGACTTGCAGAAACCAGATAATGGACACAGGCTGAGAAGGAGTGGTCCTCCTCTTCTACCGCATCTTTCTTGTCTCTCAGTGCCTCACAGCTCCTTAGCAACAGAAAGGCTGAGCATGGAGAGATGTGGGGGAGACAGTGCTGTAGTCACAGCTACAGTGACTGAAGAAGAAGGCAGATGGGATGGTTTGGGTGGCCAACTGAGGGAAATGAGGCATTCGGGAGCAGGAGAAGTTGATGGGTTTGGAAGGTTTCTCAACTTTGTAAACAGTACCAAAGTACAGAGATAAATGTACAGGTCTCAGTTGACATCCCATTATTATACAACAGAACAGAAAGGCTTTGGTTGTCAGGAAATTACATAGAAGCTAGAAGCAAACAAATGAAGTACATGTGGTCTGTCCAAGATGGACTCTGAACTCCTGTTAGCAAAATAGGTCATGGATCAAAGCAGGATGGTTCTGGACCGAGAGCTGCGCCGGCTAGTTTTACAGACTCCTGCTTGGAAAAACTGAACCACATCCCACTTCGTGACAACAGATGGCCTCAGCATGCATTCATGCTTGGTCAGATGTTATTAATCTATGACCAAAGGAGCAGGTGGCACAAAGAGCCTGCACCATTTCCTCCAGTAATCTCTGAAATACAGAAAAGCATGACTTATCTGGACATGCTAAAGTTCCCATTGCACTTACTTTTAATAATAACACTTTTTACGCAAATGAGAAAATGAGACTGACATTTTCTCTCCACTTTTCTTGTTTCTATGAAATATTCCATTGACTACGTGAGTGATCCGTCATTTAAATATTCACTGGACAAGCGTATTTCTAAAGTAGGGGCATTAACTCCACATTTAAGGAAAAATTCATTAAACCTGAGTAGTTCATTATCATGAAATGCATTTGATTATATTTTATAGTGAATTTGAGTTTTCCCAGTACAAAATGTTCAGCCGAGTGCTTTTTAGATTACATTGCATTATGAATGTAAATTATTCGATGCTAAAGGCCATTTGCTTCCTGCTCACTTCCACTTGGTTCTGGAACAATATCCACCCTAGGATGGTGCTGGTGGGTCACCACCTTGGAGAGTATGCCGGGAGAGAGACTTCTAACAGGCATTTTCAGTTCACTGAAGCCAATAAATGCTACCCAAACAAATTAAACCCTTAAATGTATTACCTGCAGTTATTTAAATGCCACGGTTAGACACTATTCAGCATCGCCCAAACAGCGTTCCCTTTATATTATTACTTGTATTAGTGAAAGCCATTTAAAAATAAAATCCCATTTCAATTTATCTTTGTGTTTATATTGTTTTTCTAGCCTAAGAAGAAAAAGAGGGGGGAAAAAACTAATCCCTTTACAAATGAAAATTGCCTTCTTGTGTTCTCAACTAATTTAATCTAAATTGTTAACTTTGCAGAAGGTGGATTCTGAGGGAGACATCTCTTCCCCTGGGCTAGGGCAATAGCAGGTTTATCTTACTTAGGCATCTGGTGCCCTAATTCAGGAGGACTCCAAAATTCTGCACTCTCGGCTCCCAGCTCCCAGCCAGCAGCAGGCCCCTTTATGCAATAAATTCTGCAGTGGCAAAGCAATAAGATAATAAGCCCAATCCCGTGGAGTGCCCAAGATAAATGCCGAGTTATGACATAAGCCATTAGGAACTGGAAAGGAACAGCTGTCTGCTATCACGGGACTGCCTGAAGTTGATGCTTGAGAAGCGGGAGGGAAAGAGACTGGGGAAGAGGATAACCTCACTTGGCCCCTCAGAGAGAAAAGACAGCTTTTCACAGCAACTACTCTGAAAAGCTAGTTGAAGGCTCCACTCTGTGTGAATGGTGCTCAAACTCTGCTTATGCCTGTGTACTGGGCCGAATTCTGCAAACATAGATCCATAGGAAAGTTTTCTATTAGAAACAAAATATCAAATGTCCTTAAACGCCCTCACTGCAATGTCTGTTTCTTCATGTTGTGTCATGGAAAGCCCACCATTCTCAGTTCCCACCCTCAGGTCTCAGAAAAGCATCGTATTTAGAATTTAGAAACAAGCAACAGACAGGCATTCTAACCGTCACAGATACTTTGTGTGGGGAATTAGTTTTCAGTCAATCTTCTTCCTCAAGCTCAGCCCAGGGTATGGACAATTTGAAAACCTCATTTTACCTGATGGTGAGAGAGAGGTTCCATTGTTAATTTCCTTTTTCTTTTTTTTCTTTTTTTTTTTTTTTTTTTTTTTTGTTTCAGCTGCACTGAAGGAAGACACACAAGGTCACTGTTAATTCTTTTCCTAAGTCTATAACTTGAGCGAGGCATCCTAGGCCAGTTATTCCTGCCAGAACGTTTCATTGCCCTTGCAAAACTTCCATTGGAGTCAAGTTAGTTGACAGCATGTGGCTAAGAGCCCTGGGAGGCTCCATCCTAGCAGCAATTACAGTTCCTACTAAATATAATTTACAGAGCAGCACAGAGAGAGTGCATGAAGGTGAACAGTTTGGATGCGTCTGTCTCCTGTAAGCAAGATAAACAAGTGATCAATGGGGTTGATCGATTCAGCAGAAATTCTGAACACTTGATCAACCCTGCAGCACATTGGATGGGAAATAAGAAGATAATCAATGCGTGAGGCCATCATCTGTTTTGCTTTATCAGGCTCCACACTCACCTAAGATCTCAATGCAGTCACAGGCAGGCCATTGTCTGGAATGATGTCTTCACGGTGGCCTGTCACAGGAAGCTTACATTTAAAGGGATCTGAGCAAAAAAGCAGGAGTTGATGTAGATATTGTGTAACTGCAATGCACCCAGCATTGAGGGTACACCCATTGTTAATATGTGACTTGGATGCCAGCAGTTGGATCTGGTAAAGGTCCCAAGACTTACAAGTCCAGGAAGCCACACTGAACACAAGTTTAAGACTCCTGACACCATTTCATTTGTGATAAGCAGACAATAGCTCAGAAGACAGTTGTCAGGAGTGAGTTGGATGGATGACAAATAATACCACACTCATGGAGGCCTCTTCACAACACTTTCTGCCAAGGTGTCCTCTGTTCCTGTCTCTGTGTTAGGCTGAACAATGGACTCTCAACCATATACCAATATCTGAGTAGCCTGGATCTGGAAATTTGTGAACAATGTCCAAATTAAGCTAGAGTTTAAGAAAAGACCATCTTTGGTTATCTAGATGAAACATAAATTTAATGGTTGGTATCTTATGGTTTACCACCCGAATTCATATACTAAACTCATAACCCCAAGGGGAATTGTACCTGAGAATCTGGTCTTCAGGAACAATTGGGTCCATAAGATTAGAATGACCAACCATAGTAGCTTTAGCAAGAGAAGCAAAGATGTCCTTTCGGTGAGTCAAATGTTGGCACATTGAAAAGACAACTTCCTGTGCACCAGGAAGCTCTTACCAGACATTGAACTTACTAGTACTGAGACATTCTGACCTGCAAAATGGGAGGAAGAGTGTGTTTTAAGCCTAAAATGGACTGTAGTTTGTTAAATCTGCCCACAAGGAACAGATAGAGCACAAGAGAAAACATGTAAAGGAAAGGATTAATCATCAAGGCAGGTACCAAGTTCATGCAGCCTAGGAATGTTGAAAAAGGCAAGGTTATCATCTTAGATAGGGTTACCACTGCTGTGATGAACTACCATGATTAGTTGGGGCACAGAGGACCTTTTACACACAGAGAAGCACTAAGAGAACCAGGAATGTTAATCAAGTATAGATATTTCCTCAGTGGAGGAGATAAAATCAAATACCTGCATTCCATCCAGAAAGCTGAGAATGGAGGTTGCTAGGAACCTGGTGACCTTTCTGCTATCTGAAGGGACAAACCTCATCGAAATGCCTCAGAATGATCATTCCAGACTCTTCCCACCCTAGACCAATTACCCTGTCTTAGGATAGATGCCACAAGTACTTTATGGGCTGCTGACCTCTCTATGTTATTGGTCGGAGACCACAGCAGAGTCTACATCCTTTAGCTATGGAACCTACCCTCATGGTCACATGTACCGTGAAGGGGAGTTCTATGTAGTCACATCTCAAGTTTTATTGTGTACCTGGAATTGGACTGATTGTTGCCTAAAAACTGCTTCCCAAACTGTACTGTGTTTTAAATCTGCTTACAATGAACTACCTGGCATTGAACTCCCTGAAGTCTCTCATCAAGGTTGATGAAGTCAATCTGCACTGGTTTTCATTCTTATCTCTTCTTGGGGTTTGACTCCCTGTACCGTACCCACAGGGACCCCTCTCACATGACCTAAAGTATGTTGGGAAGGAAAGGAATTATTTTGCTTACACTTTCACATGGTAGTTCACCACTAAGGAAAGTATGAACAGAATCTCAAACAGGACAGGAACTTGGAGACAGGAGCTGATGCAGAAGCCACGGAGAAATGCTGCTTACTGATGGACTCACCATGGCTTGCTCAGCCTGCTTTCTTATAAGAACCCAAGACCACCAACCTAGGAATAGCACCACCAACAATGGGCTTGGCTCTTCCCAATTAATCACTAATTAAGAAAATGACCTATATTCAGAGCTTATAAATATATTCTCTCAATTAAGGTTCCTTCCTTTCAATTGACTCTAGCTTGGGTCAAATTGACACAAAACTAGCATGGACGGTGTAGAACCTGAAGATGCAAGAAAAGACCCTGAGGATTTTAACCCAGTGACGTTATTTTAGATTTGGCCTTGAGAGCTGTGACAGTGTTTGCTGTATTAAACCGAAGGGTTTGTCATAATTTGTTACAGACTCCATAGAAAATTAATATTTCCCAGAGTTCATCAGTGCCAGACATAGCAGTACCAAATATCAACAGCCTGCCTTTCAAGGCCAATTAACATTCCATTTGACAAACTGTGTTCTGATTTCTGCCTCAAGAGATAGACTATAGGAGTTGTGCTTTACCCCCTTCTTTTCAAGCTTTCATCAAAATAAAGATAAATTTCAGATGGGGTAGAGGCAGCGCAGTCCATCTGGTGCTAGTTGGAAAGGAACGGGAAGAGTAAGTACCACATGGCTTTGTTCCAGTGGATGCACAGGGTCCTAGCTTATTCCAAAGCCTTTGACCATAAGGGTAATTCCAGCTGTGCTCTAGTCCCCTGGCTGGGTGAAGCAATCTGGCTGTGATATGAAGGAAGCATGTGTATGCTCTGTTGCTTGGCACATCCTCTCCATCAAAACCCATCAATGAAGTGGTTTGAAGTGGGCAATTGGACTCTGTAGCACATGGACACTGAGTTACACTGTGGCTTTCTCATTGGTCCTCTGGGAAGCTGTTTACATCAAGGAGAAAGTTTAAGAGACTTGCCAGTTAGGTCTTTAACACCTTTTAGGCAGTTGCTGATTATATAAACAAGAGGCCAGCCTACAAGTCCAGAGCATTAAGCAGCAGTCACTGATTAAAACTACTTACTGTTTTGCCTTATTTATGTAATTGTGTGGACTATACTTACACATTGTAAAAAAAATCTATTTTAATTGAACATTTCATAGGTGCATATAATATGTTTTGATCAAACCCACCCTTGTTCCTTCCCCTATAACTCCTCTCCTACTCCCTCCACTGCTTTTGCTTCCCAACTTCATCTGTTTGTTTTTTCAATCCACTGAGTCCACTTAATGCTGTCAGTAAACATGGAGCATGAATAGTCTCTCAGAGACAACAACATCCTTCAAGAAACTGACTCTTACCCTCCCGCAACAGACATGACTTGCCAGTAGCTCCTCAACTAAAGATGAGAATTTATGGTCCTCCATCCACTCTGGGATTTTGGCAGGTCTGCTCTTGTGCAGGTCTTGAACATGCAGTCACAGCTGCTGTGAGTTCATATGAGCAGCAGGCATGTCCTGACCATAAATGATGACTAGTAGCAGTCATCCACTACATGTGGCTCTTCTGATCCTTCCATTTCCTCTTCTACGATCATCTTTGAGCTTTTTTTAAAAATATTTTTTATTACGTATTTTCTTCAATTATATTTCCAATGCTATCCCAAAAGTCCCCCATACCACCCCCACTCTCCTACCCACCCATTCCCACTTTTTGGCCCTGGCGTTCCCCTGTACTGGGGCATATAAAGTTTGCATGTCCAATGGGCCTCTCTTTCCAGTGATGGCTGACTAGGTCATCTTTTGATACAGATGCAGCTAGAGTCAAGAGCTCCGGGGTACTGGTTAGTTCATATTGTTTTTGCACCTACAGGGTTGCAAATCTCTTTAGCTCTTTGGATACTTTCTCTAGCTCCTCCATTGGGGGCCCTGTGATCCATCCAATAGCTGACTGTGAGCATCCACTTATGCGTTTGCTAGGCCCCCAGCCTAGTCTCACAAGGGACAGCTATATCACCATCCTTTCAGCAAAATCTTGCTAGTGTATGCAATGGTGTCATCGTTTGGAGGCTGATTATGGGATGGGTCCCTGGATATGGCAGTCTCTAGATGGTCCATCCTTTTGTCCCAGCTCCAAACTTTGTCTCTGTAACTCTTTCCATGGGTGATTGTTCCCAATTCTAAGAAGGGGAAAAGTGTCCACACTTTGGTCTTCGTTCTTCTTCAGTTTCATGTGTTTTGCAAATTGTATCTTATATCTCGGGTATACTAAGTTTCTGGGCTAATATCCACTTATCAGTGAGTACATACCATTTGAGTTCTTTTGTGATTATGTTACCTCACTCAGGATGCTGGCGAGGATGTGGAGAAAGAGGAACACTCCTCCATTTTTGGTGGGATTGCAAGCTTGTACAACCACTCTGGAAATCAGTCTGGCGGTTCCTCAGAAAACTGGACATGGTACTACCGGAGGATCCCACAATACCTCTTCTGGGCATATATCCAGAAGATATTCCAACTGGTAAGAAGGACACATGCTCCAATATGTTCATAGCAGCCTTATTTATAATAGCCAGAAGCTGGAAAGAACCCAGATGCCCCTCAACAGAGGAATTGATACAAAAAATGTGGTACATTTACACAATGGAGTACTACTCAGCGATTAAAAGGAATGAATTTATGAAATTCCTAGGCAAATGGTTGGACCTGGAGGGCATCATCTTTGAGCTTTATGGGAAAGAAGTGTGATAGAAATGCCCCATTTGGGAATATGCATTCCACAGGCTCTTTTTCTATACACATTGACTAGTTTATTAGTTATAATTGTTATCATATATTGCAAAAAGAAGCTTCTAAGATGAGGAGTGAGAGATGTACTAATCTATGGGTATAAAGGTAAGGACCTGGGTACTTAGTGCATATTAATTTAGTAGAAAAATAGTAGTAGACTCTTCTTTAGCGTCTAGGAGGCAGCCAGCCACGGGGGTTCTTGGTTCAGTAAGAGTACTAGGCATGAGTTTTTCTCTTGTGGAGTAGTCATTAAATCTGATCAGAAAGGAGTTTGCTATTTCCATAGCATTTGTGCCACCATTGCACAGGTGGTCATATCTTGCTAAGAAAGTTGTTATTATAGTTCACAGAGGTGACAGCTGAGGAAGACTGCTGGCTACTTTTCTTTCCAGCCGGTATGCACAAAAGCTTCCAGTACTAGGAAAGTTAGCCATTGGAAATGAAGCTTCTGGGTCAATATCAACTTGATTTCTCACATCTTATGACTCAAGTGTGTGGTGCCTGCAGCGATAAGTTCTTGTCACAAAGTTCTAGAGGGTGAGCAAGACCATAGCAGCACCCTATCATGTGTTTGAGGTGTATTAGAGCACAGTGACCAATAGCTCTAAAAGTGGTAACTTTTACCTGATACGAGGCTTTGTTTGTTGGGAGAATCACTGCTCCCGTTATAGGATAAATTGCATGAACCCTTGATATCTACTTTTCTTGTGTTATTGCTCTAGATAAGACTTCAAGTATATATTTAACAGGACTAGAGATTGTTTCTGTTACTTTTTTATTGCTATGATAAAAACACTATGACCAGGACTAGTTATAAAATAAAGAATTTATTTAGGGGTTCCCTGAGCAGATAGTAAATAAATAGCAGAGACTGACAAGCCCTTAGACAATGGACAAACTAGTTTAGAATATGAAGGTGTTCCTTATTAACTCCCACATACTGTCAAATGGGACAGCCAATCATGTCTCTATTATTTTATCCAATCAGAGGTCTGCAGTGCTCTCTTGCTGTGGACCACCATGGCTCCTTGTCGTTAGCAGTAGTCAACCTAACAGGTTATGAAAACAAATTGCCTGCTTTTGGATCGCTCCTCTTCATCTGTAACCTCAAGAAAGCTATGCAATATGTCTAGGGTTGGGGATCTTCATCTGTAAACTGGAAAAAAATAATTCCAATGTCACCTACAACTCAGTGGTCTGAGGTGTATTTTAAGTATTCTAAGAGTCTGGCAAATATAAGTATTTGTCACTATTGTTATTGTTACTATAGGAAGGTGTTTAGAGAAAGAGCCTTGGACACATCTCACACCTCTCCCTGTTGTGAGAACATCTAGATTATATCAGTAGTAGAAGTTCATTGGGAAGGCTGGAGCAGAGAAGGGCAGGAATCTAGCACTTGGCTCAAGGCATGACCTTCTCAAGGAGAAGCTCACATTCTCCTACAGTTGGAAACTAAGCTTTCATCCAAGCTTCCATAGGAAGCTTGCCTGGGGAAAATCAGACATAGCATGGACTGATCAAAACTGAACAAATCAAGAAGTACAGAAGCCTAGTGAGCATGGACTGAGGCCAGGACACCTCACAAATGTTTTCTGGAGGAAATGCCAATTTACAGAACTCGGGATCAATAAATACTTGACCAAGGTAACACACACACATACACACACATACACACACATACACACACACATACACATACACACACACACACACACACACACACACACACACACACACACACACACACACACTAGCTCAAGATCCTCCTTCTTCACACTGTGTCAATACATGGGAGCAAAGCCCAGTGCTCTGAAGGTTGAGAGAGGTTCCCATGACACTCTACTGAAAAATCAATAGTCTTATCCACAGAATGCACAACTCTAGTAATACAGACCTCCAAAGGACTGGCTCTAACTCTCTCTGGGAAGCATGTGCTCACACAGTGCATCATCTACCAAGCAGACATCAGATTCTGTTCCAGATGTAAACTGCAGGGCTTCTTGTATTAACAATACCATTACACTACATTACCCTATATTTCACAGGCTGTGTATGTCTATTGGATGATAAAACCTTAACACTGGCTCAGAATCAGGAAGGATCCTTTGCCATACCTAAGTTTGCTGCCCTTCTCTGGCTGCAAGGTCAGTCGGCTGCAGCCATTCAGTGGAAGGGGCAGGCCTAACTCATTAAAGCTATTGGTATTTTCGAAGTGGAACTGGTCCATTGCGGTTGGACAGAAGAAAAATGCTTGGGGGCTCTGGGAGAATGTAGAAGTTTCTTTTTTTTTTTTTTTTTCCATTTTTTATTAGGTATTTAGCTCATTTACATTTCCAATGCTATACCAAAAGTCCCCCATACCCACCCACCCCCACTCCCCTACCCGCCCACTCCCCCTTTTTGGCCCTGGCATTCCCCTGTTCTGGGGCATATAAAGTTTGTGTGTCCAATGGGCCTCTCTTTCCAGTGATGGCCGACTAGGCCATCTTTTGATACATATGCAGCTAGAGTCAAGAGCTCCGGGGTACTGGTTAGTTCATAATGTTGATCCACCTATAGGGTTGCAGATCCGTTTAGCTCCTTGGGTACTTTCTCTAGCTCCTCCATTGGGAGCCCTGTGATCCATCCATTAGCTGACTGTGGGCATCCACTTCTGTGTTTGCTAGGCCCCGGCATAGTCTCACAAGAGACAGCTACATCTGGGTCCTTTCGATAAAATCTTGCTAGTGTATGCAATGGTGTCAGCGTTTGGATGCTGATTATGGGGTGGATCCCTGGATAAGGCAGTCTCTACATGGTCCACCCTTTCATCTCAGCTCCAAACTTTGTCTCTGTAACTCCTTCCAAGGGTGTTTTGTTCCCACTTCTAAGGAGGGGCATAGTGTCCACACTTCAGTCTTCATTTTTCTTGAGTTTCATGTGTTTAGGAAATTGTATCTTATATCTTGGGTATCCTAGGTTTTGGGCTAATATCCACTTATCAGTGAGTACATATTGTGTGAGTTCCTTTGTGAATGTGTTACCTCACTCAGGATGATGCCCTCCAGGTCCATCCATTTGGATAGGAATTTCATAAATTCATTCTTTTTAATAGCTGAGTAGTACTCCATTGTGTAGATGTACCACATTTTCTGTATCCATTCCTCTCTTGAGGGGCATCTGGGTTCTTTCCAGCTTCTGGCTATTATAAATAAGGCTGCTATGAACATAGTGGAGCATGTGTCCTTCTTACCCATTGGGGCATCTTCTGGATATATGCCCAGGAGAGGTATTGCTGGATCCTCTGGTAGTACTATGTCCAATTTTCTGAGGAACCGCCAGACGGATTTCCAGAGTGGTTGTACAAGCCTGCAATCCCACCAACAAAGGAGGAGTGTTCCTCTTTCTCCACATCCTCGCCAGCATCTGCTGTCACCTGAATTTTTGATCTTATACATTCTGACTGGTGTGAGGTGGAATCTCAGGGTTGTTTTGACTTGCATTTCCCTGATGATTAAGGATGTTGAACATTTTTTCAGGTGCTTCTCTGCCATTCGGTATTCCTCAGGTGAGAATTCTTTGTTCAGTTCTGAGCCCCATTTTTTAATGGGGTTGTTTGATTTTCTGAAGTCCACCTTCTTGAGTTCTTTATATATGTTGGATATTAGTCCCCTATCTGATTTAGGATAGGTAAAGATCCTTTCCCAATCTGTTGGTGGTCTCTTTGTCTTATTGACGGTGTCTTTTGCCTTGCAGAAACTTTGGAGTTTCATTAGGTCCCATTTGTCAATTCTCGATCTTACAGCACAAGCCATTGCTGTTCTGTTCAGGAATTTTTCCCCTGTGCCCATATCTTCAAGGCTTTTCCCCACTTTCTCCTCTATAAGTTTCAGTGTCTCTGGTTTTATGTGAAGTTCTTTGATCCATTTAGATTTGACCTTAGTACAAGGAGATAAGTATGGATCGATTCGCATTCTTCTACATGATAACAACCAGTTGTGCCAGCACCATTTGTTGAAAATGCTGTCTTTCTTCCACTGGATGGTTTTAGCTCCCTTGTCAAAGATCAAGTGACCATAGGTGTGTGGGTTCATTTCTGGGTCTTCAATTCTATTCCATTGGTCTACTTGTCTGTCTCTATACCAGTACCATGCAGTTTTTACCACAATTGCTCTGTAGTAAAGCTTTAGGTCCGGCATGGTGATTCCACCAGAGGTTCTTTTATCCTTGAGAAGAGTTTTTGCTATCCTAGGTTTATTGTTATTCCAGATGAATTTGCAAATTGCTCCTTCTAATTCGTTGAAGAATTGAGTTGGAATTTTGATGGGGATTGCATTGAATCTGTAGATTGCTTTTGGCAAGATAGCCATTTTTACAATATTGATCCTGCCAATCCATGAGCATGGGAGATCTTTCCATCTTCTGAGATCTTCTTTAATTTCTTTCTTCAGAGACTTGAAGTTTTTATCATACAGATCTTTCACTTCCTTAGTTAGAGTCACGCCGAGATATTTTATATTATTTGTGACTATTGAGAAGGGTGTTGTTTCCCTAATTTCTTTCTCAGCCTGTTTATTCTTTGTGTAGAGAAAGGCCATTGACTTGTTTGAGTTAATTTTATATCCAGCTACTTCACCGAAGCTGTTTATCAGGTTTAGGAGTTCTCTGGTGGAATTTTTAGGGTCACTTATATATACTATCATATCATCTGCAAAAAGTGATATTTTGACTTCCTCCTTTCCAATTTGTATCCCCTTGATCTCCTTTTGTTGTCGAATTGCTCTGGCTAATACTTCAAGTACTACGTTGAAAAGGTAGGGAGAAAGTGGGCAGCCTTGTCTAGTCCCTGATTTTAGTGGGATTGCTTCCAGCTTCTCTCCATTTACTTTGATGTTGGCTACTGGTTTGCTGTAGATTGCTTTTATCATGTTTAGGTATGGGCCTTGAATTCCTGATCTTTCCAGAACTTTTATCATGAATGGGTGTTGGATCTTGTCAAATGCTTTTTCTGCATCCAACGAGATGATCATGTGGTTTTTGTCTTTGAGTTTGTTTATATAGTGGATTACATTGATGGATTTTCGTATATTAAACCATCCCTGCATTCCTGGAATAAAACCTACTTGGTCAGGATGGATGATTGCTTTAATGTGTTCTTGGATTCGGTTAGCGAGAATTTTATTGAGGATTTTTGCATCGATATTCATAAGAGAAATTGGTCTGAAGTTCTCTATCTTTGTTGGATCTTTCTGTGGTTTAGGTATCAGAGTAATAGTGGCTTCATAAAATGAGTTGGGTAGAGTACTTTCTACTTCTATCTTGTGAAAAAGTTTGTGCAGAACTGGAATTAGATCTTCTTTGAAGGTCTGATAGAACTCTGCACTAAACCCGTCTGGTCCTGGGCTTTTTTTGGCTGGGAGACTATTTATAACTGCTTCTATTTCTTTAGGGGATATGGGACTGTTTAGAAGGTCAACTTGATCCTGATTCAACTTTGGTACCTGGTATCTGTCCAGAAATTTGTCCATTTCGTCCAGGTTTTCCAGTTTTTTTGAGTATAGCCTTTTGTAGAAGGATCTGATGGTGTTTTGGATTTCTTCAGGATCTGTTGTTATGTCTCCCTTTTCAGTTCTGATTTTGTTAATTAGGATTTTGTCTCTGTGCCCTCTAGTGAGTCTAGCTAAGGGTTTATCTATCTTGTTGATTTTCTCAAAGAACCAACTCCTCGTTTTGTTAATTCTTTGAATAGTTCTTCTTGTTTCCACTTGGTTGATTTCACCCCTGAGTTTGATTATTTCCTGCCGTCTACTCCTCTTGGGTGAATTTGCTTCCTTTTTTTCTAGAGCTTTTAGATGTGTTGTCAAGCTGCTAGTATGTGCTCTCTCCCGTTTCTTCATGGAGGCACTCAGAGCTATGAGTTTCCCTCTTAGAAATGCTTTCATTGTGTCCCATAGGTTTGGGTACGTTGTGGCTTCATTTTCATTAAACTCTAAAAAGTCTTTAATTTCTTTCTTTATTCCTTCCTTGACCAAGGTATCATTGAGAAGAGTGTTGTTCAGTTTCCACGTGAGTGTTGGTTTTCTGTTATTTTTTTTGTTATTGAAGATCAGCCTTAGTGCATGGTGATCTGATAGGATACATGGGACAATTTCAATATTTTTGAATCTGTTGAGGCCTGTTTTGTGACCTATTATGTGGTCAATTTTGGAGAAGGTACCATGAGGTGCTGAGAAGAAGGTATATCCTTTTGTTTTAGGATAAAATGTTCTGTAGATATCTGTCAGATCCATTTGTTTCATCACTTCTGTTAGTTTCAGTGTGTCCCTGTTTAGTTTCTGTTTCCATGATCTGTCCATTGGTGAAAGTGGTGTGTTGAAGTCTCCCACTATTATTGTGTGAGGTGCAATGTGTGCTTTGAGCTTTACTAAAGTTTCTTTAATGAATGTGGCTGCCCTTGTATTTGGCGCATAGATATTCAGAATTGAGAGTTCCTCTTGGAGGATTTTACCTTTGATGAGAACAAAGTGCCCCTCCTTGTCTTTTTTGATGACTTTGGGTTGGAAGTCAATCTTATCAGATATTAGGATGGCTACTCCAGCTTGTTTCTTCATACCATTTGCTTGGAAAAGTGTTTTCCAGCCTTTTATTCTGAGGTAGTGTCTATCTTTTTCTCTGAGATGTGTCTCCTGTAAACAGCAAAATGTTGGGTCTTGTTTGTGTAGCCAGTTTGTTAGTCTATGTCTTTTTATTGGGGAGTTGAGACCATTGATGTTAAGAGATATTAAGGAAAAGTAATTGTTGCTTCCTGTTATTTTTGTTGTTAAAGTTGGCATTCTGTTCTTGTGGCTGTCTTCTTTTAGGTTTGTTGAGGGATTACCTTCTTGTTTTTTCTAGGGCATTGTTCCCGTTCTTGTATTGGTTTTTTTCTGTTATTACTCTTTGAAGGGCTGGATTCATGGAGAGATAATGTGAGAATTTGGTTTTGTCGTGGAATACTTTGGTTTCTCCATCTATGGTAATTGAGAGTTTGGCTGGGTATAGTAGCCTGGGCTGGAATTTGTGTTCTCTTAGTGTCTGTATAACATCTGTCCAGGCTCTTCTGGCTTTCATAGTCTCTGGTGAAAAATCTGGTGTAATTCTGATAGGCTTGCCTTTGTATGTTACTTAACCTTTTTCCCTTACCGCTTTTAGTATTCTATCTTTATTTAGTGCATTTGTTGTTCTGATTATTATGTGTCGGGAGGAATTTCTTTTCTGGTCCAGTCTATTTGGAGTTCTGTAGGCTTCTTGTATGTTCATAGGTATCTCTTTCTTTATATTTGGGAAGTTTTCTTCAATAATTTTGTTGAAGATGTTTGCTGGTCCTTTGAGTTGAAAATCTTCATTCTCATCCACTCCTATTATCCGTAGGTTTGGTCTTCTCATTGTGTCCTGGATTTCCTGGATATTTTGAGTTAGGATCTTTTTGCATTTTCCATTTTCTTTGATTGTTGTGCCGATGTTCTCTATGGAATCTTCTGCACCTGAGATTCTCTCTTCCATCTCTTGTATTCTGTTGCTGATGCTCAAATCTATGGTTCCAGATTTCTTTCCTAGGGTTTCTATCTCCAGTGTTGCCTCACTTTGAGTTTTCTTTATTGTTTCTACTTCCCTTCTAGTATGGTTTTGTTCTAGTATGGTTTTGTTCATTTCCATCACCTGTTTGTATGTTTTTTCCTCTTTTTCTGTAAGGACTTCTACCTGTTTGATTGTGTTTTCCTGTTTTTCTTTAAGGACTTGTAACTCTTTAGCAGTGTTCTCCTGTATTTCTTTAAGTGATTTATTAAAGTCCTTCTTGATGTCCTCTACCATCATCATGAGATATGCTTTTAAATCTAGGTCTAGGTTTTCGGGTGTGTTGGGGTGCCCTGGACTGGGCGAAGTGGGAGTGCTGGGTTCTGATGATGGTGAGTGGTCTTGGTTCCTGTTAGTAGGATTCCTACGTTTACCTTTCGCCATCTGGTAATCTCTGGAGTTAGTAGTTATAGTTGACTCTGTTTAGAGATTGTTCTTCTGGTGATTCTGTTACCGTCTCTCAGCAGACCTGGGAGACAGATTCTCTCCTCTGAGTTTCAGTGCTCAGAGCACTCTCTGCTGGCAAGCTCTCTTACAGGGAAGGTGCGCAGATATCTTGTTTTTGGACCTCCTCCTGGTCGAAGAAGAAGGCCCAAAACAGGGCCTCTCTCAGAAGCTGTGTTGCTTTGGCAGTTCCCAGAAGCTGTCAGCTTCTGTGGTGCAGACTCTCACCTGTGCAGACTAAAATCCTAAGTTCCAGGGAGTCCTGGAACCAAGATGGTGACTGCTGCTCCTGAGGCCGAGGCCGTCTCCCGAGCCAGGCGGACACCTGTCCTCTGGTCCGGATGGTGCCCGGTTGTCTAAGGCCCGCCCAGGCTGCTACCTCAGCGGCTCTGTGCTTCTGCCCATCCCAGAAGCTGTCCGGTTCTCTGGCGCACCCTCTAACCTGTTCAGACTAATTTCCTAGGTCCCGCGGAGTCCAGGAACCCAGATGGTGACCACTGCTGCTGAGGCTGAGGCCGCCTCCCAAGCCAGGCGGACACCTGTCCTCTGGTCCGGATGGTGGCCGGTTGTTTGCGGCCCGCCCAGGCTGCTGCCTCAGCGGCTCTGTGCTTCCGCCCGTCCCAGAAGCTGTCCGGTTCTCTGGCGCACCCTCTAACCTGTTCAGACTAATTTCCTAAGTTCTGCTGAGTCCCGGAACCAAGATCAGAAGTTTCTTTATTGAAAGAAAAATAGCCCCGAATTTGTAGCCTTGTAAGTAAATAAAAACAGTAATTCTTGCTCCTAATGTATAGAAGCCAAAGCAGTAGCTTGAATTATATGCAGATATTAGTGTAAATGCGGGGAGTGACAAAATCTCTCTTTAGAACTGGAAGAGCTATCGCAGAGCACTTCATCCAGGCTCTACAGCTTCTCCCTTTGAGTCATCCTTTCTCCTTTCCCAACATACACTCCACAGACAAGGATCAGATGAAGCAACTTTAGTCTAAGAAAAATTAAGGTCCTCTTTCTGGATTATGCATTAAAATGTTATAACTGAAAGTCAATCTTCACTCAAAACAAAACTGAATGAGGCAAAGTTCTTCTTTGGTGAGTGACAAACTAAAATTATTTTGTGATATAAGACAAAGACGAATATATAAAGAATCCCTGGCCAATTGATGAAAAAGTCAAATAGCCTGAATGAAGAGAAATTGGCAAGTTTATAATTACATTTGTTTTATTCATTTAAATTTATTCGGGGGGGGGGGTCTTGTGCTTGTCCTGGTGCATTCTGAGGACCCTTGGAAAAGGAGATTCTCTCCTTCCACTGTGTCTGTCCAGAGGACTGATCTCTCCTCACCGGGCTTGTAGGCAAGTGCTCTTACAAGCTAAGCCATCTTGGTAGTTCTAATTGGCATATATTTTAATCCATAAGAATTTTTTGTAAGCACTCATTCTAACTTGAAAGGAAAGAAATGCAAGTTGAGGCAATAAGATCTACATTTACCCAGTGATGAAATGTTTAAAAGGTTACTGTTCAGGACTATGGAGGGCTGGACAAACGTGTCATTTATGCACTGCTGCATTCATACCAATAAGTGCAGCTTCGGAACATCAGTGTACCAATATGTCAAAAACCTTAAAGTAGAACTGTCCTTACTGTGATACAAGAATGAAGAAGAATCGAGCTAAATGTTCACTTGGAGGGTTGAAATAAATACATTTCTGTGTCTGTGTTCAGTTAAGGATGACCCAGTAATTCTGAACTAGTTCAACTTGATCCTTGAAAGCTGATTGGGGAAGAAGGGGAATAAAAAAAGAAGCAGACACACATACAGAAAAGTTGGGATCCAATGGGTTGTGCTCTCTCTGGAAGGGCAGCACCAACTACTGCAGCAAGCAATGATAGAATCTCGAGGCTTTCCTTATGGACACCACAAGCACAAGGGGAAATGAGCTAGACGCAGGAGGAGGCCCCTGTAGGTGTGAAACCACAGACTGCACTCATCTAGGAACTGGAAGCTATGTTTGCTAGTGTCTGCACATACTGGCAACATTCGCACTCAAGCCAATGGAAGGCTTTGTCATCTTTCCAAGCTTCATGCTAAGGAGAAGGCATTGGCATTTCCATGGGCCTTAAAGCCTTGAGATTAACATGTTGAACAACACACAGTGGCCACAAGGCTTCCTCCACTCCCAAAACAGTAACAAGTTGTAAGTCAAAACAGATTTAATGCCAAAGAAAAGATTATAAAATTTCAATCGTTAGAAAAGATGCTACTGCATGATTTAATAAATCAGTCAATGAATAACACACATGTAAAAGAAAGATATTATGAAAGTAACATCATGATTAATTTTTTATTTATTTTCTGTTTTCTAATTGTTTTGCTAGTGAACAGGTATTAGCTATAGATATAACCTGGTTGATTTACACACAATGAAGTGTCCATGAGGACAAATCTGACTTGTCAGTGTGGAGGAGGGAATGTGTATACTGGAGGAATATTCAGTGCCTTGCCCCAGGATTTCTTCTTCGAGCCTTCTGAAAGGCAGACTCTGCTCACCAAATGCCACTTCTCTGAAAACAGAACAAAGGACCAAAAAATGAAGCAAGTCACCAAAGAAAACTAACAAGGAGATTTTAAGCAGGCAGGAGAGGGCATCCAGAGTCCTCTCAGCTCTTAAGCATGACTTGGGTTGCTGAAGCGGAGTCGCTGGCTGAAGTGCCATCGGTTAGTCCCTGATTAATTAGTAATCAGGACAGGGATGATGGTGTTTCTTCTTCAGAGTCAGTAATTATCATTCTCAACACAGAATTCAACATTTGGTAAGCAGCAGGCACACCGCTGTCACCATTAAATCCTGTCCATGCTCCAAATCTATGTGAAGGCTTTAGTTGGGGAGAACCCTTGCAGGGATCTCTCCCTCAGCAGCCTCTTCTTGGACGCCTTTCTTTGGCTTCCTTCTTGTCTGCACTGGTAACATAACTGACTGCAGGAAAAAGCAAAGAATGAAAGGGCAGGGGTGTGTAGCTCTGAGAGTTTAAAAACTCACTCGTGGTTACTCAAAAAGAATGAGGGGAACTGTGAAAGGCTATTGTGTTGTAAGAAAGATTCCCACATGCTAGTGTGGAAAACATTTAAAGAGCTACCCTTCACCTTTTCAATCCTGAATACTGGGCCTGTAATGAAATATATGTGCACAATGGTCTAAAGCTGTGGTTTATCTGGGACCCATTAACAAAAGACTCTATAGGGAGAACACTTGTAATAACTTGCCTACCATACAGGCTGGGCAAGCAAGTAATCAAACTGCAAGTTAAAAATCCATGTTTCCAGTCTCACCGCTACCAAACAAGCAAACAATAAGTGAATGAATAAATGAATGAATGAAGAAACTAATGAGATGGCAACAATAAATGCAATTATAACTGCCTTGTCAGTAAAGGGATAGTCTAAGATGATACAGCTGTACATCCATGCACACACACAACAGTGTCCTGTGGAGGCCAAATGGCATGAGTGGCCCGTGTCCCTGGTGAGTGCCAATGCTGAGGTGCCATTCTCACCACAGAGCACACACAAATCTGGTCTCAATTGACACTTGTGTCCTTGTGCCCTTCCCTAGGATGGAGAAACCAGACGAGTTTAGTTTTTTGTTTGTTTGTTTGGTTGGTTGGTTGGTTGGTTGGTTGGTTGGTTGGTTGGTTTTGTCCATTTTGTTTTTGTGCATTAGTGTTTTGCGTGCATGTATATCTGTGTGAGGACATAAGATCCCCTGGAACTGGAGTGACAGGTAGTTATAAAATGCATGTGAGTGTTAAGAATTTGATGTGGGTCCTTTGGAAGAACATAGATCTTCACCATTAAGCCATCTCTCTAGCCCTATTTTTCATTAATTAGTTTACTTTTTTACACTCCATATTTTATTTCCCTGCCCTGTCCACCCTCTGACTGTTCCACATCCCATACCTCCTCCCCACCCCCATGGATGTCCCTGCCCTCAACACCACCAGACCTCTAAACTCTCTGGGGCCTCCAGTCACTTGAGGGTTAGGTGCATCATCTCTGAATGAACACAGACCCGACAGTCCTCTAATGTATGTGTGTTGGGGGCCTCATATCAGCTGGTGTACGCTGATATGTTTGGTGGTTGAGTGAGAAATTTCAGGAGTTCAGATTAATTGAGACTGGTGGTGTTCCTACAGGCTTGCCCTTCTCCTCAGCTTATTTCCCTAAATCAACAACAGGGGTCAGCTGCTTCTGTCCTTTGGTTGGGTGCAAATATCTGCATCTGACTCTTTCAGCCGTTTGCTGGGTCTTCCAGAGTGCGGTCATGCTAGGTCCCTTTTTGTGAGTGCTCGATGACCTCCCCTTGGGACCTCCCCTTGAGCTGTATCCCACTTTGGGCCTGTCGCTGGATCTTCTTTTCCTCAGGCTCATCTCCATTTCCATCCCTGTAATTCTTTCAGACAGGAACTATTATAGATCAGAGTTGAGATTGTGGTATTGCAACCCCATTCCTCACTTGATGTCCTGCCTTCCTGCCGGAGGTGGGCTCTATAAGTTCGTTCTCCCTACTGTCTGGCATTTCATCTAACACGACCTAACTTGTTCTATGAAGCCACAGTTATTCTGATACCTAAACCATACAAGGATCCAACCAAAAAAGAAGACTTCAGACCAATCTCACGTATGCATATAAAATTCTTGTAAACCGAATCCATGAACACATCAAAACCATCGTTCACCACAATCAAGTAGGCTTCATCACAGGAATTTAAGGTTGGTTTAATATAGGAAAAATCCATCAACATAATCCACTATATAAACAAACTCAAAGAAAAAAATCACATGATCATTTCCTTAGATGCAGAAAAAGCATTTGTCAAAATACAACAGCCCTTCATGTTAAAAGTATTGGAGCGATCAGGAATTCAAAGCCCAAACCTAAACATAATAAAAGCAATTTACTGCAAACCAACAGCCAATATCAAATTAAATGGAGACATCCTTGAAGCAATCCCACTGAAATCAAGGACAAGACAAGGATGCCCACTCTCCCCATATCTGTTCAATGTAGTACTCAAAGTGTTAGCTAGAACAATAAGACAGCAACAACAACAAAAGATCAGGGGGATAATAATTGGTAAAGAAAATATAAAGGTATCACTATTTGCAGATTATATGATAGTATACATAAGCAACCCCAAAAATTCTACCAGAGAACTTCTCCAGGTGATAAGAAACTTTAGAAAAGTGGCTGGATATAAAATTAACTCGAATAAATCAGTAGCCTTCCTTTATACAAATGATAAACAGGCTGAGAATGAAAACAGCTCCCTTCACAGTAGCCAAAAATAATATAAAATATCTTGGGGTAATGCTAGCCAAACAAGTGAAAGACCTGTATGATAATAACTTCAAGTCTCTCAAGAAATTAATCAAAGAATATCTCAGAAAATGGAGAGATCTCCCATGCTCATGGATTGGCAGAATCAATATAGTAAAAACAGCCATTCTACCAAAGGGAATCAATCTATAGATTCAATGCAATCCCCATCAAAATCCCAACACAATTCTTCAAGGTCATGGAAAGGTCAATTCTCAAATACATTTGGAAAGGCAAAAACAAAAAACAAAACAAAACAAAACAAAACAAAAAAACAGAATAGCAAAAACAATTCTTAACAATAAAAGAACAGCTGGAGGAATCACCACCCCTGACCTCAAGCTGTACTACAGAGCAATAGTCATAAAAACTGCATGGTATTGGTACAGAGACAGACATGTTGATCAATGGAATAGAATTGAACACCCAGAAATAAAAAGACACACTTACAAACACTTGATCTTTGACAAAGACACCACACATGCACACACATACACAACACATACACACACATAAATACATACACATGCACACAAATATAAAAGAGTAAACACATAAATAAACATACAACAATAAATAGATAAAAATTACAAGACACCTATAACATATTATCAATAAAAGCAGTCAAAGTTCTTACTGAGCCTAGATTCTTAATGCCTTCCAGGTCAACATTCGACCAGGGAAAGCATAACTGACACAAGGCTTAGTGGCTTCTGCAATGCTATTGGCCATGCATCTTTACAAGAGCTACCTGGAATTTAATGGATGTTGAAGACTACTGTAGTAATTGGTATATAGACATGTCAAACTTCATGCCTTCTAGGTGACAATTCTAACTTCTCTAGAAGTTAACTCATCAAAAAGCCAACTTGCTTAAGCTCGGTTTGTATTTTTCCAAATTTTTCTAACAGTCATGCTTTATAATATGAAAGAATCATTGAAGATGTTTAACATTACAATAACAGTATAAAATGTTAGTTGCTTGGAGTTTAAAATATAAGTAAGACAGACATATCGTTAGAGTAGTAGAGCTGTTATAGACAGAACTTTCAACACAATAGGACCTTCCAATGGAAAAGAAACTTGGAAGCAATATGTGATTGTACACACCAGTACCCTAGTACTCAGGAGGCTGAGGCAGTAGGATGACAAATTTATGACCTGCTTGGGCTACATATCAAGACTTATCTCAACTGAAGATAAACTTAGATAGCAAGTTAGTAATATATGTGCTTCAATGTATAGGAGTAAAATAGACCTGCTTCTGCCACCTATTTTGAAACATATTATGAAACATAAGCTGACCCACTGGAAGTACATAGGATGGATATAGGAAACGTGTGACACAGGCAAAGTAGGATGTGGCTAAATGAAAACAGTGGATTTTACACAGCAGATATGCAATTGCTCCCCAGGACTCTCCAGTTATTCTGTGTAGCTTTAAATTTTCATATTGGCATGTTATAGAAGATATGCATGACAGTTATAGCACTGAGCTATTAGGTCCATCCACTTGCCTCCTCCCAAAGGTCATATTTCACCAGGTACCACTTGTCTGCCTTTCTCTCTACTGGATCTTTTTACCTTCTCCCACAATCATAGTGTGTGTTCATCCTCTGTTGGAGAGGGGAGTCGCATATGTGTTCAATGAAAACAGAAATGTTTTTAGTTAGCCTTGAGAAAGAGAGTTTTGTACTACTCGCAATGTGCAGATTACAGAAACCTAACTTACTCTGACTCGAGCAAAATAGATAACTCAATTCACTCAACTTCAAGCCCAGCTACAGCAGTGGGAAGCTTCAAGCATGATTACATCCAAGAGCTCTAATGAGTTTGTCAATAGTCTACTTTCTCTATCTCTCTGTGCTTCCTACATTATGCTGCTATTTTAAAGCTATTCTAAGAGCATTTGAAAAGCAGTTTTGTGAGAGGTAAAGTCACAGCATTGTATTATATATTAATTGTAAAATGCTATTTTAGAAAAATTCTACCCTTGTATCTGTGATGAGTTCTAATGACTACCCTACTGGGTGCTAAACAGACCAAAAGGCTCATCGAGGTGCATTTTCCTTCCTCATTACCTTGCTCTCAGGTTCTCTGTAGTCTGAGTTCACTCTCACCACTATTGTGACTCCTTGTACAATAGTAACCAGTGACTTTGATGAGAAGAAAGGTGGCAGTGGCCTTCTGTTATCATCTTATACACTCTGGGCAGCAGATGGGCTTAGAGTAGTTTGTGTGAGAGATGATGTTTACAAGCTCAAGTGACAAAGTCAAAACCAGGAGACTAGGATGAGAGAAATGCCAGAGAACACATTCATCAACAGGAGCCTCATCAGCTTCCATTTGGACACTAGCACTTGCCTTTAATGTGATTTCTGGCAATCCCACCTCCTCAGCTTCAGCACCAGCGTCCACCATTGCACCCTTATTACCTTTCTTGTCACTTAGTACCTGCCTCTGTACCCAGAAATTGGGGCTCTGGCCTTCAGTGGCCATGTGTCATTTACCACTGGGCCAAGCTGTTTCTCCACATCTGACTGCATCATGAACAAATTTTTAGACTGGCACCATTTAGCATTATTAGATCAACACAATCTGTTTGCTTTTCCAAGTACTCATGCAAGACTATGAGGACCTAAAACCTAAATCCCATTTAGTATTCAGTAAGCACTTAATAATTGCTGAAGTGAAAACACTAAGAGTACTATTATAGAGATCTCCTTCCTAAGAGATGGTAGAAGAAGGAGCAACATGGAAATCCACTTCGCTCTGCACACTGGTAAGCTACACCTGGCTGAATGCCCTGGACATAAGTTCCTGGAGCCAGAGAATGAAAGACAGGCCAAAGAGCCCACCCTGCCCCTTGGCATGCTCCTTGGTGAACAGCAAGCATTTCTAGAATCTGGAATTGGCTTCCATTGCTAAGCTAAAGATTATGTTTATCAAAATGTGCTAAGGGTTGACACTGCTATTGGTCTTCCCTGCTTAAACAGCTTTAAACTCCCACCAAGTTACACAAGGTCACATCTTCCTATTCTCAAAAGAGTTATCAGAAAACACATTTTTGGCAACATTTATCATTTATCCATTCAGTTGAAAGTTTCCTTTAGATCTAAAGGGGTCTGCAATCCTATGGGTGGAACAACAATATGAACTAACCAATGCCCCCAGAGCTCGTGTCTCTAGCTGCATATGTAGCAGAGGATGGATTAGACGGCCATCAATGGGAGGAGAGGCCCTTGGTCTTGCAAACTTTATATGCCCCAGTATAGGAGAATGCCAGGGCCAGGAAGCAGGAGTAGGTGGGTTGGGGAGCAGGGCAGGGGAAGGGAATAGGGGACTTTGGGGATAGCATTTGAAATGTAAATGAAGAAAATATCTAATAAAAAAGAAAATGTGTTAATAACAAAATGTGAAGTGGAATTAGTATCAAATAGTAGAAGCATGCAGATCAGTGGTCACACGAAATAAGATTCTGTGTAGTGGAAATACTCTGTATTCCTAGTATCCAGTATTGGCTTTCAAACCTTGAAATGTGCCTATTTATTCAGAAGACTTGAATTTTTTTTATTCTGTGTAGCTGGAAGATAATTAAATTTAAGTAGCCACGTGCGGCCTAGTGAGCAATGTATTAACACAGGACAGTTAGCAAAAACCATTTCCTTTTGTTCTGCTGTTAAGTTTCTCTGCTCAGAAGGATCTACTCCTGACAGATTTTCAATTATGGTCCTGGTCATGTTGTACATATAGCACCTATGTTGTCTACGTGTTCAACCAGTAACAACCAAACTGCAGGAAACACTTTAAGTCTAATTAGTTTTTGACAAAAAACTTTGGTCAGTATTTTCATATCCAGTATAGGATGGCCCCATATAGGAAAACTATAATACACACTGGTCATTTTTACATGGATATTTTGAATTGTTTAACATTTTCCTGTGAAAATGATTGTAATGAACGTCTAAAAGGCCCCAAGTTGTCTGCATATCCTTTGATTCTTTAGAGGGATGAAGAAGTTCAGAAAATAGTTGTTCTACCATTTAAGGTTTAGTCTAGCAAAAGAAAGCACGATGGGACCAGCAGGGCGAGAGACCCAAGCATGTGGGTCCTCTTCCTCCTGTCTAAAGACACACAGAGGTTGTTCTTTCCTCCCATCCCTGCCCAAGCAAATGTAGTAAAGACTCAGTACTCAGAAGTCAACCTAGGTCACACCATCAAGCAACCATTAAACTTCCCATTGGAGAAGCTCAGTTTCCAAGTGGCAGGAAAACCTTATCACTTAGGAAGTGTTCCGTGGACTGCTGGGATGGACCAACTAACCAAAAGAAAATGCCTCTCTTTCCTTCTCCATGTGAGAGGGATACTGTTCCATCCAGTGTTTAGATGTAGTTGTTAGACAAGATAAATCTCCAAGCTAGAATGGGTTTGGGCTAAAAGGTAATAGATATCATTTGTTCAGCAGGTGGCTATGAAACTTTTCAAAGATTTAAGTAAGTGAAAGACAATCAGATAGTAATTCTATAGAGTAGGCATGAACTTCAGAAAAGTAAAGAAAAGTTAACCTTGGTGGTACGTGCATATACTTTCAGCACCATGAAGGCAGAGGCAGGAGGATCAGGAAGAACAAAAATAATAAAAGAAAAAGCCGGCTAAACAAGGAAGAGGTCACTACGGTATCTGGAGAGGGGGAAACGTTGATGTCACTGAGGGCAGTGTGACTGAAGCCAGCAGGGCAGGCTGGCAGCTTGGTGTGTGTGTAGGACTGAACACAACCTCTGTCTGAAGACCATCACATTTCCCTTTGTGTGGATGATATAGACATTATCTCAGTGCTATAGTTGTGACATATCTATTTGCCCAAAGCATCTGAGTCTTTCTTTAAAAAAATTGTTAAGACAAGGCTTCTATTTATAGCCCTGGCTGTCCTGGAACTCACTCTGTCAACCAGGCTGGCCTCAAAATGAAAGTTGCACCTCTCTATCAAGTGCTGGGATTAAAGGGGTGCACCACAACAGCCTGGTAAGCATCTGGGTCTTAATCTCTGACAGCCCAGCCTGTTTCCAGATTTAAACACTCAAAATAAAACTACTCACTAAGACCCATCCTGAGACAATTCCCCTTCAAAGATAGTACTGAGACACTTCCCCCTCGGAGAGACTAATGAATCTCACCATTTCCCTAACTACTGAGTTAATAAACTAGGATTTGCTTGAAAGATTCTTCATTCTCTCTTTATGGAGGAGTGTGCATAGCATGCTGGGGATAATCAAGAAAGGTACAAAGTGAGTCTTTGGGACACCATCGCTCTGATTTCTTTCTTTTTTTTTTTTTTTATTCTAAGGTTCTCAGAGATGTGGTCCTGGTGGCTCAGGCCTGAAATCTCAGCACTGGAGAGGCGGAGGCAGGAAGACTGCCATGAGTTCCAGGTGAGCCTCTGGTGCATAGTAAGTTCCAGGTAAGCCTAAGCTACAGGGTGAGACACTATATGTATCAATCAAAAATCAGTGCTCAGAATCTTAATCTGAGGTTCTGGTCAAATAAATTCTGGGTTGAAATATGGGGGAGAGAAGCAGTGGAGGGGAGCTGGGAGGAATGGAGGGAGGAAAAACTGTGGTCAGGATGTATGAGAAGAATAATCTGTTTTCAATTAAAGGAAGAGAAGGAAGGGGGAACGGAGGAAGGAAAGGAGGAAGAGAGGGAGGGAAGGAGGGAGGGAGGGAGAGAGGGAGAAAGGAAGGAAGGAAGGAAAGAAGGAAAGGAGGGAGGGAGGGAAAAAAGAAAGGAAGGAGGAAGAAACAAAAAACAAAGAAAAAAGGAAAGAATAGGGAGGGAGGAAGAAATGAAGAAAAGAAAAGAGGGAGGAAAAACAAAGGAAGGAAGAATGAATGAGAGAGAAAGAGAGAGAGAAATTTCAAGCATTTAGTCTGTCATAAATCCTGTGACTTAGACTTCTCAATGTTGAGGCTCTGGTCCACGTTCTACTCCTGTGAGCTCATATAGGTAAACCGCTGAAGGCCTAAAGGGAAATATTGAACCCTATGGAGTAAGGGACTCTTAATTTCAACTGCGGTGGAACGCTTAATTCGTAGCCATCCAACTATCCCTCTCTTTGATGTATAAGATGTGAAGATTTTTCTGATTCCTTGGAAATGGCTTGAAAGCAACCTAATTATGTCTGGCAGAAGCTCTACCAATATGGGTAACATAGCAAGAATCTGAGCGTTCATTTTCCTTCAAATGATAAGAAGTAGAAAATATTCAGAAATGTAACACGGCCTTCAAAATAGACATACACCTAAGTTGTACAAGTAATGATATATAAAACAAAGAAAGTGGGTAAGAGCTGTAAGTACACAAGGATTTTTCAGCTTATGCAAATTGAATTTCTTTTTTAAATCCCTTTTCTCAGGGAATGCTTGTTAGAACAAATGTATTAAAGTCTTGTTGCTGACTTTGAAATGTATACAAATCTTCATTCTAAAAGAGAAAACAGCCATTCTCCCTTCCAGGTTGTAAAATCTTTTCAGCGGGGACTTCCTACCAACCTCTGAGGTCTTCCTTTTCAGTTCAAGGACTGGGTGCTGCAACAAACTAGGATAACCCTTTCAATGAAAATCCAACCATTACTTAAAGGTACAAGCCTGGAAACAGCGTGTTCTGCTCTGCCATCTTGCAGGATCTAAATATAAAGTTGGGTCAGCTTCTTCAGGTCACGAAATAGAACTGCTGGCAACAGCAGATGACTCCTCCGTGTGCTTTGTGCCCCCTGAATATTTTCACCACCTGTTTTCACGTCTGACCTCTCCAGTCATTTCAAGCAGTTCACGAAGGGAAGGTGGTGAAAACCTGGCAAGCCCATATGCCAAACTAAATCATATCCAGGATACATGAATCGCCTCTGAATCCAAAAACAGAAAAGAAAAGAAGGGGGGAGAGGAGAGGAGAGGAGAGGAGAGGAGAGGAGAGGAGAGGAGAGGAGAGGAGAGGAGAGGAGAGGAGAGGAGAGGAGAGGAGAGGAGACCAGTAATTAGTGATTAAAACTGGAGGGAGTATTTTGTTTCCCATTTAGCCTTAAACTTCTCATTGCTTCTATGCATTCTCATACATAATGTGAGGCTGTGCAGCCTGTCCATGTGAGAAATAAACTGGTAATTCTCATGGCCAATGTGCTCTTTATGTTACGGATGGTTTGTCTCGTGTGTTTAACGGCCAATTTTTCTTTAAAACAAGATAAGGCTTCCATTTTTCCTGGTCAACTATCAAAAAGATTAGCAGTGTTTCATCATGTACAAATTAGGAGATATTGTAAGAACGAAAAGTAACTTTTAACTAGTGTTGCTGTTTCTGTTTCGGGGAATAATGTTCAAGCAGGAGAAACAGAACAAGGTTTAGTAAATTACCAAAGATATAATAACTAAAGAGTGGATAACATTAGATTACAAATATGCATTTCTATTATGAATTAGCATAAATACCTACAATTTAGGAAGCATCCAGTCTGCTTAATACAAACACCTTTAAATACAAAAATATTAACATTATACATGGATAGTATGTTTCTATCATAGAAAAATCATACCAAAAACCTTGTCTAAAGTCTCCATGTAAGATTTTGCAATTAACACTTGCAAATATTCTCAAAGAGAACTATGGAGTGTGCATACTGAATTCTTTTTAAAATGTATTTCATGTAAGGAGAGAAAAGAGTATGACTTTCTAGCAGAGAAAGCTGACAGACACTACCTTAGTCAGATATCAAGGTCAATGTGAACAGTCATGAATCACGTTGGCAATGTAGGCCCCGATACAGTATGACAGGAGTGGTACTTCTCCTCTGGATAGTCTCCAAAATCCATAGGTGTAGTTCGACCAGGAGAATACAACAGAGAAGTCCCAAGAGAGGGGCACCCTGGAAATGCCGAACTAGTATTCCTCAAAATCATTACATTAATCAAAAATTATAAAGCATAAAAAATTGTCACAGCCGAAAAATAAAACCTAAGAAGATACGATCAAATGCAATGTGCTATTCTGGATGGAATCCTAAAGAAATCAGAATAAAGTAGAGAATTTAGTTTAAAGTGTGTCTGCTGGTTCATTGATTAGAATAATTATACCATAAAAATATAACAGGATAGGCAAAAATCTTTGGCCTATCTCTGTAACGTCTGCTTGATTTTGTTATGCAGCTAAAGTTGCTGTAAATAATAACCAATGTTAATAACTATTATTACTAGTATAACACATGTGATCATACCCACTACTCAAATCTTAGTTTGTAGTGTCAAAGGCTTTCTGGAAAAATGGCAGACTCATGGACTTCTGCAGGAACTGAACGGAAGCATCTTCTACCATCAGAAAGCAAGAATATGTGCTGAAGAAAAATGAAGAAAGAGAAAGGGAAAGAAAAGAAGGAAAAAGAAATTAAAAAAAATATCCAGAATAATAGAAAGAGAATGATGTGTGTGTGTGTGTGTGTGTGTGCATGTAAATATATGTTTATAGAACAACTAATTAAGAGTTTCTAGTGGATAAAGATGGAAGACAATTTTAATACTTTCTCTTTTGCCAATGAAACGACCATAAGTACAGGAAGCTCATTTTGATGGCAGGCTGTCAGAAATCAGGCACTGAGTTAAAAGTAGGCTATCGTTCACTGAAAGTTCTCCTCAAAGCAGAAGCAATTACAATTGAGGACTGTGAAGACAACAAAGTTGGTCACCTTGCCTAAGGTCACACAGGTCTCAAGGACAAAACTCGTTTCAATCCATAGGTGCCTAACTTTATTAGTCCATGTTTTTCCACCATATGATGCTCCTCCAAGTTCAAGAGCAGAGGGTTTAGCTTTGGAAATACATCACTTATATTGAAAGCACCATGCTGGCATGATTTTTGGTCTATTTTATTAGGTTCTTATATCTATATCTACCCTTATCCCACTCTAATCCCTTCCAACCCCCCCTCCCCCCAACACTAGGTAGGAGAGAAGGAAGGTTAGAGGGGTAAGTGGACATAAACATCTTTAGGCTACTTCCTGCTGATTATGGGTGTCAGACCAAGTTCAATTTTTGTTGTCAGGATATCTTCAATTTCTCTTTGCTCAGGAACACTTGAAAATCTGCAACATCAGCATCAACAGGCTCCTCCTCCTCCTCTTCCTCCTCCTCTTTTTTTTTTCCTTAAGTCAAATAATTTATTAGCACATAGTACCATCCAGAAAAATATTGCTTTGTGGTCTGTTGGGAAGGAGCAAATATAGAGCTTGTACTTGGTCAGTATCTTCAGTGTGCACTTCTAAATCCCAGCCCAGGATGTAGCCCTCATTTTCATAGCTGCAGAATATGGTATTGAATCAGGTGGGTGGGGTAGCCCTGCTACTCATTTTCAACACTGAAGCTCAAATCATTCTATGGTTTTCACTTTAATAAAACTCAAGCAGGTGGTGCTCTGCCTAAATGTATCCTCTACCCACAGGAGCAGTGCCTAAAGAAATCTTTGGTCCCCACTTCCCTGGTTGGAGGCAGAGAAAGGGCAGGCCAGGCTGGTCTGAGGCACAGTTCTTTCGGATTCACTCCTGGAGTCCATTGGTCTTGAGGACCTCTGGGAACTTGAAGATTTTCTTCTCCACACTCTTTTCTGCCCCTGCCTGTTTCTAACGCCTCAAGAGATGCTTCTTCTTCCAATCGTGGATCGTGGCCTTTTCCTTTGGTTTCCCCTCCAGAGCAGTAGTCACTGCCTGGTACTTCCACCCAACCTCATGAGCCAGACGCCCCAGGTAAGTTAACTTTCTGGTAGGCTTCAGCAGTACAACCTTGAGGGCAGCAGGAACCACCATCTGCTTTTTCTTGTCATTGGGTGGAGGATCCCATCCAACACCTTGGGGCGTTCCAGGGCAGCCTGGCCTCTCTCGGTCGGGGGCGGCATGCAGCGCACAGAGCGCCAAAAAATGAGGCTGGGGGAAGTGATAGGAGCCTGGAGAGGGGTTGGAATTCATCCACTTTCAGAGAAAGGCCAGATACTTTAACTTGTTTCTGTAGAAATTTCCAGAAATGTTGATGCCCTCACAGCGTACAACCACCACCGTCCAGCCCAGCGGTACCTGATTGGCTGCAATGGCCATCCAATACTAGAACCTGCCCCTCCACCTGGGAAAGGAGGAGGTCTTGCTGCAGGGGTGTTGCCTCTTCCTCTTCCTCCTCCTCCTCTTTCTTCTCCTTCTTCTGAACTCCTTCCACCCCTCTCAGGGCTCTGGCATTTATATTTTCTCCAGAGTCTCCAAGAATGACACTCTCTGCAGCTTGCAAAGATCAAGCCCCTGCTAGTCCAAGACGCAAGTCATAATCCCCTGCTGTGAAGCAGCCTCTCACTCCTCCATGCCAGCGATTCAAACAAAAACATATTCATATAACAAAGCTGGGTTTTTAAAGAAACTAAAACTCTCCTTGTAGCACCAGAGCTTAGGTTTTACCCACAGCACTACAAAACAAACAAACAAATCTCGATTCATATCCATGCTTCCTCTGGTAATAAAAGTTCATCCCAGATTACCTAAAGTTTAATGACAGACATCTACTAAAGAGTTTACAGAACGGGAGTTAAGGGGACCTTATGTGAGAATGTATTCTATTCCTTTAGTGGATGTAAAGGACAAATAAAAAAACAGAGAACACTGCAAAACTGAGGAAATTATATCTATCTCAATCAAACTATTTGCAGCTGAACTGTCCCTGTGCCTTTAATTTGTACAGCAGCAGCAACAGCTAATGGTTAATCTGCTCTCTAGGATGTGGAATGTCTCCCACTTAATTTCTGTTTACATAGCCTCCGGGAGATCCAGTTTTTATTACAAGCCGATGAGTAAACAGCTGATAGAACCTTGGAGTGACCTCATCAAAGGAAGGAATCCAGAAGACCTCAGCAGCTCGCTTTGGTCAGACAGCCTCCCTGGAGAGTCACAGCCATCTAGTTAAACAGAGTGTTGGTGTACACCAGCTTGAAACGGAAAAGAAGGAAGAAAGGGAGAGAGAGAAGGAGGGGAAGACTGTTCTAGGATAGATACATACGTACATACATGCATACATACATACACATTCATACACATACACGCACACACAAACACACACACTAAATATCCCATTTAGAGATTAAATCACCTTCCATATGTGTCCACAGCCCCCACCATCTCCCATAGCCTACCCACCAGCCATATCACATAGTCTATGTGACTAAGAATCTAGGCATGGACCTCCACAACTAAATGATGACCCTTTCTTCTATTGGATAAAATTACCTCTAACTCACGGATGGTTGGGGAAGTGTGTGGGTTTTATTCAAATCTTCCATTAGCCTCTATCCTGGGTCTTCCAGACCAATTGTGCTTTACATCTTCTTCTAAGCACCACCTTGGAATTATGTACCTGAGAAATCAGACAGATGGCTATCCTGTCTGTGAAGGTCTGTGATATATCCTCTCTGTGAAGCTCTGTATCCTGAGACTCCTTTCTTCCATCTAAGTCACTCCTTTTTTCTTTCATGTGTAGGTATTTTTCATTATGCCTGTGTAAACAAGTAATATAATAATATGGAGTAACACTTTAAATCGTTTTAGAATGTGATTCTATTTTTGAATGCAATTTCTAACTATTGAGTCTGAGGTTGAAAGCTATTGAGCTCAAACATAGATAGAAATTACCATATAGACATTGCATCCAAGTCTCCAAAACTGGACTTACACACTCCAGTAAAGTTTAATAAAGTCACTGCCCTCGTTCAAAGGCTTGATATGCAGTGAACAATTCGTGCTTATATATATATTAAAAGGGGGGAAGTGTTGATTGGAGTGCTTTATTGGTTTCTGTGACTGTGGAAGGAAGAATTAGCCAAAAAATAAAGAAATGAAGATTCTTAATTTTCTACAAAGAAATTATAAAAGCATTAAGTATGACACCTCTCAAATAGCAAGCCACTTCACTAGCCACAAAGAAGTGAACAAAACTATAGATGACAGAATTTTAAGCAGTTTGAAAACTATTGTTTCTGATATTTCCCACCATAACAGGCTAGGCACATTTTTTTTTCTTACCAGATAATCAAGACGCTAACCCTGGGCACACCATCCTGGCAACTAGCCACCCTGAACAAGGGTGGGAAAGGCAAGTGTTCAACTGCTGGGAAACAGCATTGCCTAGGAAACCCCTCTCTGTTTACCCTTCTTGAGAGAATGTGTGATTGCAAGGCTCATCCCATGTCTGAGCAGGTGACAGACAGAAACCACTTCCAGAGGAGTCCCTGGGCCCCTCCCAAGAGAATGCCCTGGGCAGTCATTAGCTCATTAGGCTGCTTTGATAATTGGATGTCTGTCTAACTGCCCAGAGCCACATGCTACCATGAGCAATGAAGTCTCTGGGAATTCAGCCCTTGGATTTAATCGTCGACAGAGAAAAATGGCCAAAAGGGGGCCTGGGGTGAGAAGAGGGCAAAACTATGCAGAAGAAATGGGATGGGGCTACTGTCAGGAAAGAAAGAAAGAAAGAAAGAAAGAAAGAAAGAA
This sequence comes from Mus musculus, assembly GCF_000001635.26. Lineage (NCBI taxonomy): Eukaryota > Metazoa > Chordata > Mammalia > Rodentia > Muridae > Mus > Mus musculus. The sequence continues at coordinate 94,410,524 of NC_000075.6, forward strand.
AGAAAGAAAGAAAGAAAGAAAGAAAGAAATTGAAATTTAATACACAGCCCTTAATTAAATTTGGATTATTTAAAACTGATCCTCTTTCCTGTCACAAATTGCCTTATGAAAGATTAATAAAACACAATGCTAGAGAAGAGAGCCTGGCAAGACAAGCCAGTGAATACGCAGAGCCTTCTCGCTCCCGTAGACAGGCTTTGAGCCGGGGTGACCGTCCTGAAAGCCTGAGAAATGTACACACTTGGTCCCAGCAGCGTTGCTATTAGATTTATAGAAACGAGGGAGATGAAAGACAGGCAGGAGCATGAATGTGAGTCTGCACTTGGATCCCATGGACGAAGTCTACTATAAGCTCCTTGCCAACCACTTTAAAACAAAGATTAAAGAGAAAAGATTAAGATTCCATCCTTTGTTGTCAGAGCGGTAATGGGTGCTGAGGGAAGGATGCAGGCTAGGTGGTTAGAAGCTATTTGGGGAACTTTGTGGATGAGGGAGATCTGACATAAACTATGCAAAGGAGAGAACATAGATCTTTAATAGGTGAATGTGGAGAGAACGGAGGCCAGGAAACAGGACAATAGCTAGCAGTGAGTGCTGTACAGCTAAGTTTTAGGCCTGAGAAGCTGCCAGCTGGCTTGGAGCAGTGGTGGCCAAAGTGTGGTCTCTTGAACGAGAGGCATCTGTGGCACCAAGTTTGAAAGGCACATTCTCAAACCCTCCCTAAACCCATGGTTCCTGGTCTGCAGGGGTAAACCCTGTAATCTAGGTTAATTTATTATCCAGTAAATTCCCTGGATCGATGTGAGGCTTGTTTGAACTTCAGAAACTAGCTTGCGGGGAGTGTTGAGCAGTGAAAAGAGCCCTTCTGAGAAATCAAGCAACTCTCTGCCGGCTTCCACACCAGAGAAACTGACCTCTGTGATTCCCCAAAGCCACTCCATCAGTGTAGCAAAAGCTATAGTCTCACAAAAGTATGGGCTGTAACATCTGTACTGCGGAGCACAGGCAGTGCAGAGAACATTGACACCCACCACACCTTCAACAAGCTATAAAGTTCCCACCACCATGACTCATTTTCTAAGGAAACATCCTTAAAACGAACATGTGACAATGACTCAAAACCTCAGCAAAGGTGTCTCTGAAATCCAGTGTGGGGTCTGCTCTCCAAGGCCACAGGCTGAGAAATCAGCTTTTTCAGGAGGCATGTTTATCCATTTATCACATTTGAATCTTACACTGTGAACATCTGCAGACAAAGCTATTATTTACATGGAGAGTATCCATACCAATCACCTTAATGCTTAGTTGTGTGAACCCACGCAGGACACAAAAGAGAGGACCAAGCAAAGTCAGGAGCTGATGAGGAAGTGAGACACCATGCAATGTGCAGGCTTAGAAGTGGAGAAGGAGATGGTATCGAAGGCAAGCTGGAACAAGCTCAGGGAACATGGACTTGTGGCTACATGGATCTCTGCCTCTGTATGTGGAGAAGCAAAATTCTCTTCACAGGATGAAGTTATCAATCGAAGAGCAAAGTACAAAATTGGAAAAGCATCATGGAAGGTACTAGAAGTTCCATCTACTGTTCCATGTACCAGCAGGTTATGGCTTAAATTCTTACAAATGAAAATCATTGAGAATCTAGTACGACTACAATGTAACTTAAACTGCCTGCATCCCAGAAGTAACTGTCTGATACAAACTAACACTTCTTGGAAACACTCTTAAACGGAAAAGTGGGGCGTGGGAGACGGGCCAATCCATCAAAGGTTTGCCTGGCAATCTTGAGGACCTGAGATCAACCCCAGAACACACATTAAAAGAAAAGAATCCAGGTGTGTTCACACAGGCTTTGTAATCCGAGCACTGGGGACAAGGAGAAGAGAGAGAGATTGATGTTGAGTTGAGTCCTGAACCAGGTGAGAGATTCTGTCTCAACAAACAAGCTAGATAGTACCCTGCTAACAACACCCCAGGAGGACCACTGGATGCCACAGGTACACACACATAAACACTGCCACACAAACATGCATACACAAGTGTAACAACTTCCAGCTAATACACTCTGTACATCAGCTTTCATTTTCATTACATATAATTTCTGCTTAACGCTTTACACTGTAGATTCTTAGAAAAGTCTTCTGTGTATACTAATTTAATAACTTAGTGGGCAGAAAGTGCTAAAGGAAGAGCTAGCTAGCCAAAGTGTTAAATCCACTGGAGGGGGAAAAAAATCTAAGCTAATTCTTTTTGTAAAACTTTATAGTATGCACTCATTTTCTTTGTATGTTCATTATCTAATTAGCATGATATGTAATAAAAGCTTGCTAATGTCCTCTAGGTAGGTGTGCTACAAATTTAAAACCCTGACACTTTCAACTTTAGAATATTTAAAATGATATGTTGATGAAAAGGTCCAAATAAAATTAAGCTGTCTCATCCTCTCCTTTATTTTCCTTAAAGAAATGCTGTATTTATTCTTAAAGAATTCCATACAATGTATTTTAATCATAGTCATTCCCCTACCACCCAACTTCTTCAAGACTCACCACCACCTCCCTACCACCCAATTTCAGGCCTTTATACTATATAAATATATGTAGGTGCTACAACTTAAGGTATATTCACTTTCTGTATGCACACACATGCTCGAACACTCGCGCACGCGCACACACACACAGTGCTGTGGGAAATATTATGTCTTCTCTCACCAATGTTGGAATCACAGGATGGAGTACAAGGACCTAGGTGCCATTATAAGTCCTGTAACATGCTCCATGTACGACCTGACATGAGTTTTCCTCCTACTGGGATTTAGCTCATTGGCTGCGAAGATCTAGAGAACCACACTGCTTTATAGGGTAAGAGCTAGATGACGCTTCTGTGCCCAGTGTAAACAGAGGTTGCACAGTACTCGACAGCAAAAAGAGCTGTTATTAATAGCTTTGGGATCACAGAGTGTGTTATCTTGAATCAGAGGTCCCAGTCATACACCCATATGAAAAAAGTTATTAACTCATTCATAGTCAACGTTTGCAAGCAAACTTCATAGCACTTGGAATACTGGGGGATATGCGGAGTTGTAGCTCATGCTTGTTTCCTGATTTTGAGCAATGCTGCTATGATTTGAATGTATGTGTCCCTCCAACATCAGTGTCAAAACTTAGACTCAGGGCAATGGGCTAACTGAGAAGAATTCAAATGAGGAGAGCTGTACAATTACAACTGAATGAGGCTCAGAGAGCTACCCACCAAGCTGCAATCCTTTTGGGCATATGAGGAAAACACCATCCATGGCACACAAGACACCAAATCTGTGGGTAGACTCAACTGAGAACTAGCAGAGCCAGAACTGTGTGAAAGAAATTTCTGTTCTTTATAAATTACACAGTCTGTGATACTTTGTCATAGTACCAGGAATAGAGGAAGTTTCTTCAATTCACCAAGACATATGGTCATCAGTAAATGGAGTAGAGCTGAAACATCAATAAAAAAATACTGAAGAATTTAATCCCACTACTTGGGAGGCAGAAGCAGATGGATCTCTAAGTTCAAGACCAGCCTGATCTACAGAGCAAGTTCTAGGACAGCAAGGCTACACAGAGAAATATTGTCTCAAAAAAAAAAAAAAAACTGAAGAAAAGTTGACGTTTTAAAGTATTTGTCGTCTTCAATTTTTTTATGGCCATAGTAACTACACATATAAATCAGATGCACTGATCATATCAGGCTAGTTTGCAGTTGGCCCTCTCTGTCCTTTATGTTCAGTTTCAGCTCCTCTCTTGCAGGACTTCCTTAAGAATAAATTATTGGGAATTTGCTATGAAAACACCAGAGGTTGTTGCTTCTGTGTGGTCACTTTGGTATTCATTATCTAACTGCCCTTATGCCCTTGCTCAGTCCCCCTCTAGTCCTCCCAGCGTCTCATACAATGGTTCCCAAGCTTCAGGCAGCAACACTTTGGGAGTCAAAGGACCTCTTCACAGGAGTAGCAAATCATGTATCCTGCATATCGAATATTTACAATATAATCCATAACAGTAGCAAAATTACAGTTATGAAGCAGTAACAAAAAAATGAATAGTTGAGAGTCACTGCAACATGAGGAGCTGTATTAAAGGGTCTCAGCATTAGGAAGGTCGAGAACCACTGCTCTAGTACAATATGCTACACTCAAGTCCATCTACCTTTTACATATGAGAAGTTTTGTGTTTATCTTCCTGTGTCTGGCTTATTTCACTTAATAGGTGCTCTCTGGTTCCATCTACTTTGCTAAAAATGATAGGTTCATATTTATACTTATGGCTGAGGAACCCAGTATGCATATAGCATAGCTACTCTCATTTCAAAGGCTCCATTCTCTATGAGTACATTTGTTATATCACAATTGCTATGGTCAACACAGGGTAAAGCTTTCTCTTTACAAGAGAAGTTATAGCAAGAAGTGTAGGTAGTTGACAGCAAGAGACACCCTCTGATCTACCACAAGATTTAGGCCAATGGCTGAGCACAGGAGGATGTAGAGGCCCTCTCCACATACCACAGGCATCATCTTTGGCCAACCCTGCAGAGGAAAAGGTTCTTTCTCTGAGCTTCACTACAGACTAAGGTTCTTTTTGTTTAATTCCTTTGCCCATGCTCACGTGACATCACTTTTTCTGTTGGATGAGCTGGAAGTTTTCCCTGACTATGTTCCTCCTTCACATGAGGGAGTGGCAAGATGATGTGACCTATAATTAATTAATTATACTATGAATATATGTGCATTTTAAAAGCACATTGCTAAGCAATAACACTGATCTCCCCTCCCCTTCAAAATTAGATAACAGAGTTCTGTAATAGATAATTGGATATATTCATGGATGGATTATTGACTAGATTCCTTATAGTCATCTTATTCTCCTATAATATACTATTGGGAAAAATGGGACAAATGCAAGAGAGTGACTCAGAAAAAAAAAATCTAACTTTACCTACTAGCTGCGCTGGCTGGCAAAGATGGAAGCCATACCTATAAACCATTGAACACTATCTAATGCTATGGAAATCCTTTCTGTTGTGAGAAATTGTGCAGTGTGGTTAACACAGGGTCTTTCTACTCAGGATTTATAGATGGCTACTTGAGTTGATACAGGCATGTGAAATAAACCATAAAATTGGGTTTTTATAAGAAAAATGTTGTACTACATCCATTATATTTATTTAAAGTATTTTTGTCTTATGGGCAAACTTCATTGCTACTGTTAGCCCTATGAAAATGCTATAAAACAGCGTATAATCTTAGCATGTGGAAGACAGATAGAAAATCCCAAGAATGAGAGACCCTGCCTCAATGTAGAAGGTAGAAAGCAACTGAAGAAGACATCCAAGGTCAACTACACACACACACACACACACACACACACACACACACACACACACACACACCTGTACATACATGTGTATCCACATAATTGTAAACACATATGTACACATGCATCAATACCATCCTAACATACATTACAGAACTACACATAAAAATTTTATATTAGACAAACTTAATGAAACTACAAATCCTGGAGGAAGAAGTAGGAATAATTCTGAAATGTGTGAAAATGATTTAGCCTCAGGCAAAAAGAGAGAAATATACAGACAAGCTATGTTCAGAAGTATCATATAAATCTGAGAGAAGCCAATATAAAGACTGAGAGCCAGCAGGTTAACTCAGTAGGTAAGGTACTGAAGAACAAAGTTCAGTTTCTGGAACTCATATGGTAGAAGAGAATCAACTCCTGTCAGATGTCCTTTGACCTCCTCACATTTACTATGGCACGTACCCATATACAAAAGCATGCAAAAATAAATAAAGATGTAACAAAGACTGAGACGCTGATGTCATGCCATTTTGAAAGTACCCCACAGCTTAGTAAAAAATAAAGCACATACTATGATACTATTTACCCAACAGAAGTAGAAAATATATACTAACATTTGCTTGCTAAAATAAGATAAATATCCCTCCTTCTAGAGATCTGCTGGATCCAGATGCAGGGATATGGCTGTGTCCTTCCGTGGCCAGACCTTAGGGCTTGTGCGAGGTGGACAAGAACTCAGAGGAGCCTGAGAACACCTATATTCTGAGGCTCATTGTCCAGCAAAAGTTTAAACTCTCTGTGGTTAAAGACTGCATCCATGCTGTGCTCAAGGAAGAATTGGCAAGCACTGAATATTCTTCAGATAAAATGATTCAACTCACAAAACATCTATCAGAAATGATTAGAGATAAGCTAAAAGCACGACTGCTCACTGTTTCTGGGATGCAGACACCAACAACTACATTCACAATGTTTGCATAAACGGCAGCTTATTCTGTGCTGTGGCAGCGTTTTGTTGCTTCTACTATCGAATCTTTGGAAAGTAACTATGACGTCAAGGAAACCTTACCTTTTTTATGTAGGTAAATTTCCTGACCAAATAAAAATAAGTTGGCATTTCAGTACCTAAAATCTGTTAAGTTGTATATGTTTAAATGGTTTGATTTTATTATATTATCTGTGCCATTTCTACATTTGGAAAATACAAAGAAAATGGAAGGAAATTTTTATTTTAATATTTCAGATGATAGATACTTGGGTGTATTTTCTATTCATTGTTCCTTATAAGATGTAAAAATACCATTTCTAAAATAAATTGTGTGTTTTCACCCTTTAAAAAAGGATAAATATCTCATAAAACATCATAGAAAATATTATATTCTCATTGGGGGGAAGGGGTTAGATAATTGGGAAAAACATGAGAGGGGCATTTTATCACTGTACTGTTGAAAAAAAGATATCCTGAGTGCTTACTTACAGGAATGCATTGATCATTAATAGTTAATCACAACTTCAATGTTAATAATAAATGCCTTATAAAATTAAAGATTTTGTTTCAACATGTCTCCAAAACATCACAATTATTATTTAAAAACATATTTTTACCTTTCTATCCAGCAGCAAATTTTTTGAATACATGTAACTGTATTTCTCATCTTAAAACTGTATTCTGCAGCCAGGTGGTGTGGTACATACCTTGAATCCCAGCATTTGGAAGGCAGATATAGGTGGATCTCTGAGTTGGAAGCCACCCTGGTCTATAGAGTTCCAGGATATCCAGGGCTGCTCAGAGAAATCTTGTCTCAAAAGATAAAATCCTTGTATTTTACTATGTAATTATTTACTGTTCCTGTGAATGGTACACATGAGATGGCTAATGTTGGTCATGAGTCTGGAACTTGAATTGCCTTGGTTAAACACAAGGTCCAGATTTTGGGGAGATGTCGTAGATAAAACACCGTTATCAAAAGCAGTTTGAGGGGGAAAGGGTTTATTTTAGCTTACAATTCCACTTTACAGTCCATCTTCAAAGAAAGTCAGGGCAGGAATTCAAGATAGGAACCTGGAAGCAGGAACTGAAGCAGAGGACATGTAGAGTACTAGCTTGCTCCCATGGCTTGCTCAACCTGGTTTCTTACACATCTCAGGACCACTTTCCTAGGCATGGCACAACCCACAGTGAGCTTGACCCTCCCATAAAAATCATGAATCAAGAACATGTCTGACAGGTTTGCCTATAAGTCAATCTACAGGAAGCATTTTTCTCAAGTAAAAGTCCCTCTTCGGAAATGACCCTACCTTGTGATAAGTTAACATAACATTAACTAACACAGGAATTAAGACTGTGTCTGCTGAAGCAACTGCAGAGTCCATTCCTGCAAACAGAAAATCAACCTCCTGCTTCTCTGCTCCATCCACCACAGAGCAGGAAACATAACTAGACTCATGATAAGCTTGGCTGGAGACTTCATCTCACCCTGGAGACTGGTTGTCCTTAAAGAAGCAAATCATGGGTGAGACAAATGCACATAATACTGTGAACACGGAACCACACATTTCCTTTTAAGGAAAGCAATCCATTTGGAAGAGCATCTGTAGCAAAGTGTGTGTGTGCGTGTGCACGTGCGTGTGTGCGTGTGTGTGTGTGTGTGTATGTATGTGTGTGTGTGTGCGTGCGAGCGTGTGTGCATGTGTGTGTGTGTGTGTGTGTGTATGTATGTGTGTGTGTGTGCGTGCGAGCGTGTGTGCATGTGTGTGTGTGTGTGTGTGTGTGTATGTATGTGTGTGTGTGTGTGCGTGCTTGCGTGCGTGCGCGTGTGTGTGTGTGTGTGTGTGTGTGTGTGTGTGTGTGTGTGTGTGGAGGGAGGGTATTATAGAAGAGTCTACTTGGGTACCTCTAGAAACAGAATACCTCTTCACGGATTTCCAATTGCACCCCAGTCTTAGGGTATGATTGTTGGCTTTATGTCCCCTCTACATGGCTAGTTATTTATGGTCACACTAACTCTGCATGTTCTTGCTTGTCAGAAAATTATGAGTATTGTAAAGAGTATATAAGAAGCAGTTGTTTTTAAAGATCAAAGGAAAGCTAAAAATAAATAACAGCTCTAATCCATACTTGCCACACTGCATCTCATGCACGCCCTATGCTGTACATGACTTAAGATAGAAAGCATGAATTCTTATTCTTTCTCATAATTTCCACACCATCAGACTTCCTGTTTTGAGAAGAATTATATTTGAAGTCTTCATCTAAACACATGGCATACAAAAAGTACTTCATGATCTCAAAATGCAGAGAAGGCTGTGTTCTGCATACTTCTAATGTGATGAGAGGAACTTGTTCTTGCCCCAAGGGACATGGAACCTAGTAGGTATTCTGAGAAGTGTATCATCTGAAAGAAGGACTACAGGACATTCAAGTGCTTTCAACTTTGGGGGTAAAAACAAAGGCCATCTGAGCAGGACACGTCAGAAGGGCTAAACTGAAGAGGTTGGGCTATAGCTCAGCTCTGATCCATGAGAAGTTTCTCATGTGATAAGTGAATGTGTGCAGGGAGGTTGAAGCAGAAGGGCTACAGACTGAGAATAATTGCTGGAGTTAATGCAAGAAAAACATTGAGGAGCATTCAGTGGGCCAGGGAAGAAAAGCATGAGACACAGAGAAGAGTAAAGTTGCTCAGGAATTTGAGTCACTAGTAAGGGTTTGCATGTTTAAAGTTGGGCATGGTGGCTTGTGGTTGTACTCCCAGCACTAAAAAGCATAAGGCAGGAGGACTGAAAGTGTGAGGTTAGTCTGCATGATACAGCAAGATGCTGTCTCAGGAGAATAAAATGAACAAAACAAAACAAAACAAAACAAACAAAAAAATTCCACAGTGCACACCACTAATTTCAGCATTGAGGTGGCTAAGACCTAAGACAAGGAAAAACATTAAGTCAGAGACAGCCTGGGCTGCATAGCAGGACCCATTCCATGCCCAGGACCCCACCCCAAAAAAAGCAACCTGCTTGAGTTATAAATGATGAGGAGACATTCACAGGTATGCACCTATAGAAGGTGGTCTGTTCTCCTTCTTCTTCTAGGTCTTTTCATACTTAAACTTGATAGAAAATTATACCTGGTCAGGGGGAAATCCAATAGGAGAAAAGGCAAGTGTCAGGAGAGATATCCTGGCCAGCTACAGCCCAGGACTGGCCTTTAATCAGTTTCATCATCAAATGCCTGAACTGTGACTTTAGGCTTAATTTTATGCTTTGACACAAGTTGCTGGCAGCATTGTAGCCCTCAACTATTACAAAAAAGTTTCTACCAAATAGAATAGTCTTGAGCTGAGACAGAGGAGGACTTATTAGGTCTAGAATTAGGTAACCTAATTTGTTAGGTCAAATGTAATCAAAGTACATCGACAAAGTAAGCAAATTGGCTGTTTCATGCTCTGAGAGCCATATACTTATGCAGACACTAACTGTAATTAGACTGGAGTAAAATACAGTGCTAACCCGGCAGAAGCAAGATCCCAGGATTGCTTTGTAATTGCTTAGTATTTTCCTTCTTGGCGCTGAATGTAAGTTGACTAGATTACACCGAGTAACCTCAGACACCCGTTGTCTCCTGATGGGAACTCTCTAACAGCCACCTGGCTGTAGATAGAAGCAAAACTCTTCCATGTTTCTTGCCTGATCACTCACATGATTTTATGGACAAAGAGAAGCAATGTACAGTGCAAAAACAAAAGAGAGAATTAACCCTGAATGCCCATCTATAATCTCTATAATCTCATAGCCCAATGGAAAGACACACTTGTTCACCTAGATGGCTGGCCAGTGTCTGAAGCACCAGAAATGATGTTCAGCTCCATAGGATACCGGTCCAAAGCAATTCCACTGTGCCTCAGGCAACTTTATAATTTCCAACTGTGATCTTACACCCAAAGAATACGGGTTTTGGAACTACAAGGACAAGGTTTAAATCCTATAGCTAATGTTTGCCACCACCATGCACTCACAGACAAGGTTTCACATCTATAGGAAAGGGAACATACCCAGCTGGTGTGATGGCTCACACCAACAGTCCTAGTACGTAACAGGTAAAAACAGGGCTTCCAGATCAATCTGGTTGTCCTAGATGTCTTTTTCTTGTTCTGACAAAAACTAACTTGAAGGAAGAAAGGGATTATTACCACTTCGTCTTCCAGGTGACAATCCATCACCACAGAAGTCAGGGCAGGAGCTCAAGCAAGACCACGGGCAAGAAACGTGGAAGAGTTTTTCTTATTGGCTCACTTCCCATGTCTTGTTCAGCTACAGTGTTTTTGTTTTTGTTTTCCTTTTTTACACAGCTCAGTCCTACCTGTCCATGAATATACTTACAGTAAGCTGGGCTCTCTTACATTAATCAACAATCAAGTAAATCTTCTATACACATGCCTACATGTCTATCTGATGGAGGCAATTCCTCAACTGAGATTCCAACTTCCCAGTCCATCTAGGCATATATCAAGTTGACAGTTAAAATCAATATGACATTCCATCTCTTAACAATTTTGGCACATCAACACATCCCTTTAAATTGATAAACTTTCCTTTCTTGTATGACCCTAAGATCTCATGCTAATATCATAATATAAAACACAGAACAACTTTAAAATTTAAAAAAAAATCTTTTTAAAATCCAATGCTTTAAAAGTTCAATGTTGCTTCAAACATCAAAGTTGTTTTAACAGTGGACTCCCGAAACCCCTGAAATAAGTTATATGCCTTCCTATAACAAAAGAGAGACCCAGGGAATAATTACAATTAAGGGAAAACAAAACCAAAGCCAACAGTGTTAAATAATTCAATGCTTGGTGTCTGGGACTCACTCATACTCATTATCCTATAGACTCTAAAGGACTTGATCAGTTGTACTTTTCAGGTTCCACCATCTCTGTCACATGCAAGCATAGCTTATAGGCCCTGGATGGCTCTATTCCATACCTTCTTCTGTCATAGGCAGAAGTCCCATAGACCTGGCATCTCTGGTATGTTAGAGCTCCCCTTGCAACTGAGGATTCACCTTTACCAATAGCCTTTCCTTGTCTCTGAGAAAAGATCACACTCAGCTTTTCTCTATGACCCCTTAAATCTTGGGCTCTCTCCTATAATCAAGGCTGCATCCTCACCAAAAGCCTCTCCTAGTGTCAAGACTAAGTTGCTCTCTGTGGGTAGTTCATCTCCTCAAAACAAATGTCGTGTGGGTGACTCCTGCACATTGGAAAGTGTAGTTGTCAGCTTGGAATATACCCTTGCCCCCTCCTCGTCACAGTTTCTGTGTGCTGACTTTGAAGAAATACTCCTCAATAAGAAAATCCGCCCCACAAGGAAATCCTCACCACATGTTCTGGGTCAATACAAGGAAGGCAAATCTTCAGCTGGTACTCCGTCTTCCCAACCTGGTCTACATTTCCTTCAAGTTGACAGCTAACTATGATACTTAGCAACACAGTGAGTTTGGAGCCAGCCTGAGCTACATAATGCCCTGTCTCAAAAACTAAACGAACAGCAATCTGGGGGGTGGAAGATGGTTCAGGTTAAGAACACTTATCCCGTGAACATAAGTATCTGAGTTCAGATACACAGCACACACATAAAAAGCTAGTCATGTCCTCATGAACCTGTAGCCCTGGCACTAGGGGGAAGGGAGAGAAGGAAACTGACAGCTTAGTTGGGGGTTGGGAAGCTGAGCTTTAGATGCAGTGAATGGCTATGCCTCAAGGAAATAAGTGGAAAATGACTGGATACTTGATGTATTTTTCTCTGACCTATTCAGACATACACAAAGATGTGTATTCCCCTGTGCACACTACACACACACACACACACACACACACACACACACACACACACACAGATGGACATATCCCAACTCAAGTAATAGTTGTAAGGGTTAAGTGGTATAAGAACAACATAAAAATATTGTAACTATATAGCCCCAATGCTAAAAGAAGCAAATTACTATATAACAAAAATTCACTGTATTAGTAGGAAAGATGGAGGGATAGAGAGATGGAGGAGAGGGGGGAGAGGGAGAGGGAGAGAGGGAGAGAGAGATCAGCTTACATAATCATTAAGACTGAGAAGTACTCAGATATCCATTCACCATATTGGAGCCCCAAGAGAGAAGGTAATGTATGTTTCCAAGACCCAAAGACAAGACTCAAGGTCAAAGACAAAGACAAAACAACAAAGACAAAGGCTCAAGGACAAAGACTGGAAAAGAATCAATACACCCACTTATGAAGCAAGGTAGGAATCCCTTTTTACTTGTAGAGAGGTCTACCTTTTTGGTTCTAGCTGGGTCTTCAGCTGTTTGGGGGTGAGTCCCATTTACATTAGGGGGACAAACTGCTTTATTCAATGTATCAATTAAAAGTTAATATATCACAAACTCAGGCATATTGAGAATAATGCCTGGCTGAACAAATGGGATCCCTGTGGCTCAAAAATATTGACATGAAAAGAAAAAAAAAAAAAAACAGTCATTCCAACTACCAAGTCTCAGATCATGGGTTCAGGGAATATTTATTACCCTCCTTGCATGTCTTAGTTACTCTTCTATTGCTGTGATAAAACACCATAATCAAGGCAGCTTATAAAATAAAGTGTTTAATTGGACATATATTTTCCAAGAGTTAGAGACCATGGCATAGAGCAAAGGTTTGACAGCTAAGAGATAACATCACAAAAGGCAAGCAGAGAGCACACTAGGAATGGCATGAGACTTTTGAAAATTCAAAGACCACTCCGGAGAGACACCCTTCTTCCTAAAAGGCTATACCTCCTAATCTTCCCCAAACCACTCTATCAAGTAGGAAGTATCTAAACATCGGAACTTATGGGGGACAAGCTCATCCAAACCACCAGGCTGTTCTTGTTACTAGATGAGATATAGGCTCAAGACAATGGCACAGATAATAAGCCAAATTACCCAGGTTCATAGGAGTGTCTACTTAGGTCATGACAGGTAACATTCTATTAGATAAAACAAGGCGTGTGGCTAGCCCGATATTTGCATACCGAGGTTTAGCAGGAGAAACCACTAAGTCACAAAGCCAAAGACTCAGATGCAAAAATAGAAAACTAAGGAACAGTGATAAAATTTACATACTAACACAATACCCCACACAGGCTACATGAGCAAGAGAGTCTGCTTGGGTATTCTTTGCCCCTTCTTGAATAACCTTATCCTTAACCAAGAATTGTTCTACTCATATCTGCAATGCTCTTTCTGAGCACAAATACATTTTAATATATAATTAAGGTAATGCTTTTAATAAAAAAAAAATGAGGACAAGTGAACTGGCTCACTGGGTAAAAGGTGCTTGCTGCCAAGCCTAATAACCTGAGTTTGATTCCCATGACTCACGTGACAGCAAGAGAAAAGTGATCTCCTAAAGTTGTCTTCTGACCTCCACATAATATATGTGCACTGTGGCACACACACACACACACACACACACACACACACACACACACACTAAATCGATGTTAGGAAAAGAATGCTCTGAAGAGTTTCATGTGCCAGGCAGGCTGCTGCTTTCACTGCGCCCATAATTTATGTTGGTTCATTTCTCTTTGGGGAATCACACTCAATTAAGAATGTACAACGTGTACAAGTAAGTCACATGAAAGCCTTCAGTGTGCCCCACTGGCCTATGATGAATCTCATCTGCTGCTATTTTGCTCAATTAACTACCATTGTTCCACAATTACCCAATCTATACAGTATGATCTGGGAGTCTCTAAAGATCCTTCCTCATCTTTGCCCTGCCTAAATAATTTATCGTGTGGCACATTAGTGGGCATGCCGTTCAGCCTTGCTTGTCAGAGAGTTCTTAGAAAACATGAGCCTCTCAGGGCCCCCTATTGAAGGTGAGATTGTTGCACAATTAGTTTCTTTTCATGCTGTGGCTTGCCTTTACCTCTTCTTGTTTTATTAATCTCTCAACTCATTTTAATCCATAATATGATGATGATACATGTTATCACAATGGTGCCAGAGTCTTTGTGTTCTTCTTGATGGAATATATGAAAATCATATCATGATCAAACACAGCTAATACCTTAAGGCAATGTGGAAATCACTCATAGATAATTGAAGGGCTTGAATGGAATTTTAATCCTTGGGAGACAATATCTACTCTTAGGATGTATGCTTAACCATTAAGATGTCTTATTACAAAAGAAGATCACGAATATCTCTCCTTGCCTTTTCTGGGATGTGGTAGGCAGTGGGCAGGCATGTTCAGACGATGTAGTTCACGTTTAACACAGCCTAACCTTGTTGTTACCATTCTCTTCTCTTCACAGGTAAAGAAAGCAGAAAACCAGGAGAGCAGCAGACATGACCAGGGTTGTTTCCCAAAGATGACACAGGCTCCAGAGCCAGGTGCCTAACAATGGCTGATTCCAGCATTCTCTCTCCACTAGGCTTTACTTCGTGGCTATTTTTAATTCTATGATTCAATGGTAAGCAAAACTTCTCACTTTTCCATGATAATTTTAAACATTAAGCATTATTTTTAAGTAAGACAAAATGCCACTCTTTGATATTGAAACTTGTTCTTTCAATTTGAGATTCAGACCTAAATTAGTCTATGACACCCCTCTTCCCAAGATTCATATTGTCTCTGTCTCTCTGTCTCTGTCTCTGTCTCTCTCTGTCTCTCTCTGTCTCTGTCTGTCTCTCTGTCTCTCTGTCTCTGTCTCTCTGTCTCTCTCTCTCTCTCTGTCTCTCTCTCTCACACACACACACACACACACATTTAAATATCTCTAAAATAAATTGTCCTTACACCTCTTCATTAGTGAAAGAGCTTTGTATCTGCACCTCCAGAAATAACATATTAACAAGGCTACTTTGATCTTTAAACTGAAATTTTCACAAAACTGATGTTACTTTTCTTAGGAAACAAACATTCCTGGTAGTGTTTATAACCACTCCTCCATACCAGTGTGGATGGGAGGCCAGTTAGAAGCCAGTGCTGAAAGATAAGCTCCCGAGACCTTGGCAATTTCATCTTCCTGTCACACTTAAAGACACAGGAGATTCTGTGCGTGAAACTGAGCCTCATTAGGTAGATAACGAGTGACGAGTGGCAGCTGGGCATTTGAGAGAGGCCAGACTGGAGTCCTTTGTGTATCTCTCCTAACTCTAAGACAGTATTATTAACTCTACACACGTCAGAGCTTCACCCTTTTCCAAATCACGTGAATTTTTCTGTTAAATGGGCCTATCACACTGCCACAACACTCAAATCCTGTCTTCTGGGATGGAACAGCTCTAAAAAGAATACTGAAGTCAGAACTCCCAGTTGGTGTTTCCGGTCCATCCCTGGCTAGCTTGTAACTCCTTCTGACTATTCCTGGCCTCTGTGTTCCTTAGGGATCATCCATTACAGAAGGTTATATACATGATTTTGGATGTAGCTAGTTCATTCTAAGTCAGAGGTTATGCGAGGGTTGACTGTATCATGGATAGTTTTACAGCTATCTCAACATAAATATGAGGTTGCTTGTTATTTTTTTTTCAAAACATGTTTTACAGACTTTGGGGTTTTATAAACATTTGAAAAGAATAAGTATTTGAGACAGTCTAAGATTCTAGAGGGAAGTGTAAAATTTAACACAAAGCACCTGCGTTTTCTGTTCCTAACACCAATTGTAACTGTATCAGAAGTTTGCTATTTAGACTTTGAGTCTACTTAATTTAGTGTGTGGTGTTTTTTATTCAGTTGAAAGGTTATAGTTTTTAATAAGAAAGTTTTTAAGATTTAAAAAGAAAATCCATCGGCTATCCTTTCCACTGCACATTTTTCTTCATAAATAAGCAAAGGATGTCCACATATGCATAAGGACTCAGCTTGATTAGCTACTATGCTAGGTCTAAAATGGATAAACACCGTGTGAATTCCTCCCATATAAGCCCACTGTCTATATATCCCAAACCCCGCCATCCTATGAACATTACCCTTTTGGTAGACTCCAAAGACAGTTAAATTACAGCTAAATAGTGACGCACTATGAGTCACAGCCGCAGCCGTACAGTGCCTTACCCTGTTAGGTCTTGGTCAGGGAAGGGTTGCATCTTGATTAAATTAGTAAACTTCTATCATAAGAAAAGGATAAAGAAAAAGAGTCAGGGA